>NC_056726.1:421922599-422047599 GCF_019279795.1 Protopterus annectens | reverse complement strand
TTTGTCCTGCCTCCAGATTAAAACAGGCTGCTTCTTGCTTACTTGCCTTTGCTGCATATTGTTTTAGTACTTCAAGCCTTTTTGAGTTGCTTAATTCCAATTATCATTACAGACCTTTACTGGACACACACTGCTGGTCCTACACGTGTTTTATTCTTGTTATATGTTTTTCATTCATGTCTATCACAGCATTTCTTTCATACCTTGATATGAAGTTGCATAGAAGGGGTTTTATTTGTATGTTGCAATACCACTTGCAGCTGTGGGTTGTAAGTTTAGGTTTTGCAGAATTATGGTACTTGTGTTTCTGCCTTCATTGAGTCCTCTGATGACTGATTTAATAGTAAGTTTTTACAGTCTAGTTTATCAAAGGCTTGTGTTTGCCAGATTTTAACTTTGCCATACTGGTCAGTTGCCAACATAGTATTAAGTTGAACTAATGTTATCGCAGATGTACTGTATTACTTCTCTAAGTCCTAAGATAATTGCAGATGTAATAATTTATCACTATTTTCTCATATTTGCATATACATGGGCATAGTCAGGTGTGTGCCACAGTTGTATTTTTATTGTGCATTGAGATGTGCTATGTGTGGTAGAATTAGAAAATAAAAATACCTTTGCAAACATTTTCAGGACACCTGTTGTTGCTTAAGTCTGTCATCTTTTTTTCTCTGAAATTACTAATTGGTTACTTTTTATTCCCAATGTTGAAAAAATACATTGTCTATAGATATGCAGTGTTTGTGGATGAGGGGGTGTATTAGGGAAGCAGATATACAGTTCAAAAATCATGGCTGTACATTAAGCAGATAATGAATGTCCTAGGTGTAATTGAGCCTTGGTGAGGAGTACTGTATCTGGCTAACCTAGTTGTTGCCTTGCCAAAAAAACACTGCCAACCAGTTCAAAAAGCAATCCATTTACATTAAAAGTACTATAATGTCCTTGGTGTCTCTCTCTGTCAACATCTTTGCTAGCTCCCCATATAGACACATGCAGCTGTTTCACCTCTATATTATAGTAGGCAAGTTTCTCTCCTTCTTGAAATCAGTTTTTAAAACCTGCATTTATGATTGGTAATTCTTGCCAATGGCTGAAGTATTTCAGATTAACTGTTGTTTCATTTCTTAGAATAGTATGTAAGCTACTGGAAACCCAAGTAGTAAGAGTATTGTTGCTACTGGAAACCCAAGTAGTAAGAGTATTGTTGTGAACAAGTTCTTGTCTGCTGTACTGCATGCCTGTAACAGGCACACAGTTTAAGAGCTGCTGTCCATCACCTCAGGATTGATATAGCAGAATAGCCATATTTGAGGAGAAGAAAGAAGAATCCTTTGATCTTACAGCGCCATCTGACCTTGTAGCTGACTTGTTGCTGTTAACACCCCCCCTCCTCACCCCATGTATTGAATTTCTCAACTTTATAGTTTGCTGATTGTCTGTCAGGTCATAAGCAGGTCACAAAAAAAGTAATTCCAAAGGGTGAAAATCAGGAATTGCCCTACAAAGGCATTACT
Organism: Protopterus annectens; assembly: GCF_019279795.1. Lineage (NCBI taxonomy): Eukaryota > Metazoa > Chordata > Ceratodontiformes > Protopteridae > Protopterus > Protopterus annectens. Next base: position 422,046,079 of record NC_056726.1, on the reverse strand, counting down.
TTTCACTGTTGCCATGGTAGCATTAGGTTCTTTATATAACTTGGGTATCAGTGCTACATAGTGTACATGGTAACTGTAGAAGTGTCTGCATAGAGAAAGCAGTACCTGCTTTGAAGTGTCTTGCTTGGGGGTGGTGATATGTTTTTCAAGGTTGAGACATTAACACTGCTCTTTCCCTGAAGCTGAACTTTGACTGGAAAAAATTCTGCAAAACTGCAGCTATTGAACTGGTTCTTGCTTACAAAGTGGGATGTACTTTCACAGCTGCCGTATTCTGTGTGCGCCATCCTTCGTATGAGGCATTAAACCAAGATCCCATCTGCCTGAGGGTGGTGGTAACTCAAGTAGATATAAAAGATCTCTTGGCACTTACTAAAGGAGTAGGGGAAGTCCCCCCCCCCCCCCCCACCGAGTGTCCTGGCCAAATTTCACATAGTATGAATGCAGCCTGGGCTCTCCCCTGACAATAGACCATTGGCCTAGTGGGGCTAACCCAATCAACAAAGTGTGAATAAGTAAATAAATAAACTGCTGCATGTATGTCAGTGTCTTAGCAACTCATTTATGGGCAGCCTTCTGGCCTGAAAATGGTCTGAGTAGATGAATGCTGAGATTCATGTCTATTTGTTGAAGACAGTTTCAGTGAACACAAAAACAATAAAAAGCAGATCGCCAAAACCACCTTTAATGAACAGTAAAATAATTTTTGTTTTTTGCAGGGAGACCAAACCCTCCCTGCACCCCTCTATGTGGGGGCACACCCTCCATGCTCCCTGGAATTGTATGTACCCACTCAGTGGTCACACAACTATGGAAATAAAAAGTGATCTCCACTGTCCATGAAAGTGGTTTTGGTAAACTGCTTTCAATTTGTTTGTGTTCCTCAAAACTACCTTTGATGAGATGACATCCTCCTGAGTGTTGTACCCTGGCTAACAAATTTAAATAAAGTGAGTGCAGCTTGATACCAAAGAGAGTCTTTTGACTCAAATTGGTTTTCCAGTGTTCCTTTTAGTGCTAAGTGTATATATGTCCAGAATGCCTTCTGGTTTGTAATTTGGCTGTAACGTCCATAGTGCACTTACTTGACCTGGCTCATTTGCATCCCCTCTATCTGACATGAGTTCTGCTATAATGTTGACCCAGCTTCATAGCTTTAGGAGGCTTCCCCTATGATCATTTAACTTGCAGCATTACTAGTAGATGTGTTTTTATCATTTGTGACTGAAACTTATTTGTGTGATGACAACCACACAACAAAATTAGCGTTTTGCAGTGGGTCAAGCTCTCTTGCATCTCCAACCTCCCTTACCTATGTATAATAACACCATGGTCTCACAAATGTGGAGAAAGGAGAAACACCCTGTAGGGGTGTGCACAGTAGCCAAACAAACAGTGATGTCACAATCCGAGGGAGAAAGCAGGCACAGTAGGGGTAAAGTAAAATTGAAATAACTCCTGACCAAATGACCATTGATCACTCATAGGGTAACCACTTAGGAGATTGGTATAGAAACAATAACTGGGACATAATGAATCTCTTTTGTCAAGTCAAAGTGGTTAAGGTGTTTACCTTATAGGCACAAGGTACAGGGGTTTGATTTTTATATAAAGTAATTGGCTGAACTTGGAATGGCCCACAAGGACAGTTAGCCTGGTACTAATCTATGAACTCCTGTCAGGCCCCGGTGGCCTAATCACTAAGGCATTGACCTTCTAAGCCAGGGAATGTGGGTTTGAGCCCCATCTGGGATGACACGATCTTGATACAAGTAGAGCTTTTGTATGGAAATTTGGCATAATATTTAAAGTCTTTATATGAGATGTAGAGTTTGATTCTGTCCTTAGGTTTTGTCAGGCCCCAGTGGCCTAATGGATAAGGTGCTGGCCCTCTAAGCTAGGGATTGTGGGTTTGAGTCCCATATAAGGTGACATGATCTTGAAAGGTAGGGCTAGCATAATTGTTAAGGTCTTTGCTTCACAGATGCAAGGTTCAAGGTTTGATTCTGACTAGGCTTGTAATACACATGGGGTAATTAGCTAGGCTTAAAATGGCCCACAAGGGCAGTTAGCCTAGTACTAACCTATGAACTTATGAAGTCAAGCTGAAATGTCTAGTAAAAGGGTAGTGCTCCTTTCCAGAGAGATCTCAACTGCATCAAACTGATTGGCTATGTATTTGCATGTGGTCAACCTGTCTGTCCACCTATAGAATATTGTCTTTTAATAACTATGAGCAGGCTATTCCATTTTTTGCAGCTTTACTGAAGACAGCATTTTCTTCTGTGATAATCCTAGATGTTATGCCCTTGTCGTGGTGTGAGTTTCAGCTTTCAGGTTACTCTGAACAAGTTTCACTGACTTTAGACACTTGCCTTACTACCTGTGCTTGCTGCCAAATCCATAGAGGCTGACTCCTGTCTACTTTGCCTTGATATGCCAAGTCCTGTGATAGATCACATCATCTGTCTGTCTCTCTCTCTCTCTCTCTCTGTGTTATATAGCCTAGAGTAATGGAGTCTTGCATTAAAAGATTTCTTTGTTACCAGTATATTAAATAAGTTTATTTTAGACTCTGCTGACCTACATAGTTACTTTCCCATCTGTAATTTTCCATTTATTAGTAAGATTCTGCGAAGACTGTCTGTTCCCAGCTTGATTCCATTTTAGAAAGTAATCTAGTTTTTACACTCTTCCAGTCATGACTGCTAATGATACATAGTGTCTTTCTAGGGTTCTAAATCATCTGCTAGTAGTGAGACATATGTATTACCTTTCTGTATTGTTCCAATCTGATCTGACCTCCATATTCAGTACTGTGAACCATTTATTGATTGATTTTTTTGAGCTATTTGTGGATCTACTGTGGAGCTTTTACTAATCTTCTGGTCTGATTTTTATCCTGTCTTTCAGGACATTCCCTGGGAATTGTGTCAGATGTTAATTCTTATTTCTGTCACCTTTTTCTGGTGTCTTCAGAAATCCATTTTGGTCCCTCTGGTATTCTGTCCATGTATGCTTTCACTGGGAGAATTTGTTAGGGGAGGTCTTCAGTATCTTTGCCGCTCAGATTGTATGTCGTTGTACCTGTTTTTACCATAGGACAAAATGACTACTGTAGATACCCCCAAGACCGTCTGGAATGCATTCATAACTGGACTAAAATTAATTATTTGGGACTTGATAACACCAAAACAATGGCCAAGGATATGCATGCAATCTTAAGGAATTCCATCTACATGACCCTTAAAATTCTTAATCTTTTATGGTAGCAACAAGCTGCAATTTGTGGACAGGGTGAAACATCTTAGTATGGTCCTTTAGGGCAAGCTGACATTCAGGGATTGAGTGTCATGTGTTAATCCAACATGTATCAACTTAAGGAATATTGCCCACATTTAGCACCTTTTCTACCTCTAGCCCTTTCCATGGTTGCACATGCCCTGATCTTGTCCCAGTTGGAGTACTGTAAATCCTTTAGGGCTTCCTCATAATGAACTTAGATGAGTTACTTACTAGCCTGCCCTGATCTTGTCCCATTTGAAGTACTGCAAATCCTCATAACTAGGGCTTCCTCATAGTTAACTTGGGTGAGTTGCTTACTAGCCTGCCCTGATCTTGCCCCAGTTTGAGTACTGTAACTTCTCATACCTAGGGCTTCCTCATAGTGAACTTGGGTGAGTTACTAGCAATAATGCTTGTCTTCATATTAAAACCAGACAAAAAGAATAGCTTCTTTCTGGGTCAGGAGAATTTGTGACTTTGTCTCTTCAGCAGCAAGGTAATTATAGAGAAAGTAATTCTTATTATCACAGTATAGTCTACCCCTAATTGTTGCTGGCTGTCAAAAACACAAAACACTATAGAGCTACAGACGAGCAGCAGCAAAATATGCAGTTTCGTAAGCCTGTCAGCACAATGTGAACATCCCTTTCTTACACACTGTCTGGTAGTTGACACAGATGATATTAAGGCTATGAGGTGTTAATAAGGGGCTTCCTGTGTTCCGGGGTTTGATTGCTTCAGCCCCCATTTACCTAAATGTGTGACTCTTGAGCAAGTCACTTGACTAGACAGGATTCCTAAGATGAGTCTGCAAAAGGCTCATAGAGAAGTATTGTTTTACCACAGTAAACAAACAAACGCTCAAAGCTAAATGGCTATGCTTTAAACAAAGGGCGTGCTGGTCTTAGATTTGCTTAAACTTCTACATATATAAAGGAAGGTGCCACTCAAGCTGCAAAACCTGCATGTAGGATCTCTTTCAATCCCTAACAGATAGGAGCAGTACTGTATACTGTCAGAACTAACCTTCATGGTACAAAATAAAGTTTTCTACTGTAGACCCTGGACTTTGGGGAATCCCTTCCTGCCATCCTCAAAGATCACACTTCCTACTCAATGTTCAGATCTACGCTTAGAGTCCATTTGCACAAAGAAGCCCAGTGTAACTGCTTCATTTTGGAATATATTACATAATTCTTCAGTAACCATTTCATTGCAATGTTACCTATTTCTTGGTTACATTTTTGTGCCTCGAATCTATGCTGTATCCTGTCTTGGATCTTGTTTTTTGCATCCTCCTCCCACCTCGATATCCTGTACCTGCCCTGTTCCTGTCTTTATTCCTCCTTTTTGTACAAATCATTCATTGTACCTTCCTCTCACTATGTTGTTCACTTATACCTTTCATTCTCTGAGTACAAATATGCTTTGTAATCCGTGCACACATGTATCTTGTTCCTTTTACCTGAATTGTTTTACTTATTGTCTTGTATTTATCCCAGACTGACTAAAATTGGTTCATATGGTCAGTGCTGTACCATACAAAACAAATTAAAAATAACATAAAATATTACTCATGTAACTTGGAACCTGCACTGGCTCCTAATTTGGCCCCTTATAGCCTTTAAAGGTCTAGTGCTGGTCTAGGTGTTGTATAGTCAGGGTTTTCCTTATCTCCCGATCCCTTACACCCTGAGTAGGCTCATGCAGTCTTCCCACCTGGGGTTATTGAAGCATTCTAGAATATTGTTAAAAATGTATGAAGCTTATTATTTTTCCTTCCAGGCTTCATGTCTCTGAAACCTTCCCCTGTGATTGAAGACATCCCCTGTGCTAACCAGCTTTAAGAGACTCATGAACTTGCATCTCTTTTATTACTGTGACCTACAGTCAACTTTGAACTTTTTTGTTTTTATGCATTTGACTTTTAACGTCATCTGTTTATTACCTACTTTGTACATTTTTATGTGTTGTGTTTGATTTTATTGTACTAGATGCACTTAAGTAAACGTGAATTTGCATTTGACTCCCTGGACTGAACAGTCCTGTAAATTTCAGTAAATTAGTCTCTACTCCTTACTGTTTTTGAGACGTGTTCTCAGTATATGGGTGCAGAATAGCCCATGGTGCTGCACACGAGTTCACCCGTGTTACATCATGGCAGGTGCACACACTCCAAGAAGCCACTGACACGTCTCTTACATTATATCCTAGGGCACTGATTAAGAATGACACAGCAGACATTTACAGCATGACACACACAAAACACAAAGCATAAAAGTCCTTCTTGGGAGTTTGAATTTTGTGGTGAGACTGCATATTTCATACTAAGATTGCTTCAACAGTATTCTTCTAGACACTTAAAATGTATGTATATATGACTGTCTTTTATTCCAAATATTCAGACTGTACTTTGCATTTGGTTTCTACCTTGTGTCAAGTGTTATACAAACCTAGTTTCACTTGTTGGGGGTTCTGAATCCCTAAATGCAGTTGTTTTTTCGATATACAAAGTTTTACTGTTAGTTATTCTCTTCTGTCATTCCTTTTTTGGAAGGGTCCTATTTGTGAAATGAGCTGCAGGTTTTTTCAGGTTCTTTACTTGTTCATTTAGACAGGTAATATAATGATTCAGGTTTTGTAATGTTTGAGGCACACAAAATGTGCAACACTCTCTGACAGTACCTGAAAGTAGACATTTTTGTGCAGTATAGTGGCACATAATTACAGGTAAATGTCGCTCTCCAGGAGTAAAGGAACGGATGATGATACATCAGGTGTAACAGAAGTTTTTTTTTTTTTGGTGGGGGGGCAGTAAGGTTACTTTGCTGTAGAAGTAAAAGCATCTAAGAAAGATAAAATGTCTTGTGAAGGGGTAGTAAGCTGGATTTAATAGGATTTAAATTTGTATTTCCTGTTGCACACTTCTTGGAAAGCTGATGGCATTTATTGTACATTATTTTGCCACCTCTGCATGCAGTTTCAGATTTGTTTTCTGGTTATTTGTGAGAAGTGACTAATAGTGTCCATTATTTTAACAGAGTTGTAAGAACTTGGCATGATGATGTGCTGACCCAGTCAGCACCAGCTAAGTCTTCATCCGTATAACTACCAACTTAACCAGAGTGGAACTAGTACTTCCTAGATCCACATTGCTTCTTTTATGCAAAGAATAATGCACAAAAACACTGGAATAATGCACATTTTGATATAAGAATGGGAACTGTACCCATGTCTTTCACCTACATTAAGAAGTGTTTTTCTCTCTTCATCTGAATGGCTGATGGAAATTAAATATTTTTTATAACACTGTTCAGCTGCTGTTTGGTCAGGCGCTTGCAACTGATTACCCTGATGCCATCTTTGTGCCATTCTTAATGATGTACCTATACCTCTGTGTTACCCAACAAACATAGTACTTATCAGTGAGGTAGTAAGGTTGCCAGTCTGTGCTGTGGAATGTATCCATTATGTAGTGTATACTTGTACTTAGGTGTGCAGCTCACAAAAAGAAACACAAGGCTTGCTGGAATCCTTGGCATTTCAGCCATGGCCTGTGCATTGTCTGCAGGCAGACGTTTTCTGAGTGTAGTGTTACTTGGCCTAATGCAGCTGGTAGTTTAAAAGCCACTGCTCCACAGATGAGTAATGTTATTTAGCAATGGCAGCATTTCCAGCTATCAGCATCCCCCCCGATAGTTGGATGATTCCTGAAGTTGGCATTTGCACCACTTTTATACCAAGAGGTTTATAATTCATAACACTGCACATGTATGTATGTTACTTTCTCTGTGTATATTGTAGAACTTTTATACCTGGGTCTCCGCTGAAAAGGGGTTTTCAACCCAATTAGACTTTTTCCATAAAAACAAAAGCAGTAAATAAATCTTTAGATGTAGCTTAAGCAATGACGTTGAGGTTGCAAGATTTGTGTGACATATTTATAAGTGGTGCATGTGTACGTTGCATTTCTAAGATGTTGCTATAACATAGCTTGGCTCTGTTGTTTATACAAAGAAGTCCTGTAGAGTACGTCACATGTGTAATCTTATCTGTCACTGAAATGTGCATCAAACGCTTTTAAATCTCAGAAGTACTAAGAGCATTGTCTGTCCAAGTAGGGCAGAGATAATCCCGGTCCTATTTTAGGATTTCTGAAACTAATAATATACCACTGCTTGGCTGTACTTCTGTTTGGTTAACCGTTGAATTGTATTCATTCATTTATTTTCTGTTACTTGCTTTAAACTCTTCAGGGTTATAGGGAAGGTAGAGCCTACCAGACACTTGGGGGCATACAGCAGAGAGCAAATTTTGTAAAATGTGACAATACAACTATACAGACATGAGTAACGTGTTTAAAAGTGTCCCAAGCTATTTTTGTCTATAAAGGTGATTTTTCATATTCTAATTTATGCAGGCCATGAAAGGCAGTTACTATCTTTTGTTAAAGGAGAAGAAAAAAAGATGTGTTTAGTTATGGTGTTACTATCAGTGCTTTTGGCATAGGCACTGATACCTTTGTGAGCTTTAGTCGCAGACTTTTGTTATATTAGGTGTAAGTAAGCCAGCCAGCACTCCTTGGTTTGTAAATTCTACAGTTCTGGTCTTCCTTTGCCAGTGCTGTATTGTGCTATGAAACTCTTTCTATTTTTAAGCCTTATTTACTCCTTCAGTAGCTCACCGTTAGCTATTCCTGGTGTCCTTACTCAGTCTACAGACTCCTGAAGCCGGCTTTCTCTCCAGATTTGATCTAATTATTTGGGGCTGGGTTTGGAAGTGTGTTTGTAGTGTCTGGTGTATATCCTGAAGTGTATTTGTAGGATTTCTGAAGAAATGTGATTAATGGTGCATGTTGTGTTCACCAGTGGTGTTTTTTCACTAGTTTGTGTGTATGAACTATTGGCCTAAAGTAATCCCCACTCTGTGTACTCCCAGGAGTGTAGAAAGAAATAAAGGCCTTAGGGACATCTACTTTGTGTATTGTTACCGAACATTTATTGTGAAATAAAGGTCTTACAATAAGTTATATGTGACAGCAAGTTAGATTGTTAAGGTGACATAGTGCATACATAGCTGATTTTAATTAATACCTATATCATATGCCATAAAAGCCTTGTTCAGTTAAGCAGTTCTCTCTGCTGATTGTCTGTTTTGAAAGACTTTCATTCGTCACATTACTTGTACCCATTTATGTGCAAGTTCACTGAAGAATTACAAATGAGACACATATTTTTTTAATAACTGGATGTATTGTTTTACTGCACTAATACAAGTTAGGTTTTTTTTTAAAGCAGTTATGTTTAGTTTTGTAGTTGTTCTCAAACAAATTAATTGTGTAATAATAATAATTTCTGTAACAAGGAGTCTTGTTAACTGATCAGTGTCTTGACAAAATGCAGAATCAATCACATTACAGATAGTAATAGACATAAAACCATTGCCCCGTAGACTTTTTAATAGAGCATGAGCCTGTGCTCTCAACATCATAAACGTAAGATGGAGATTTCAAAGCAGAAACAAATGTTTTTGTATGCTTTAAGTATTTCATCTGTAACCTTATTTTTAGCCCAAAAAACTTTATATAATATTCTGTTACAGTATTACCTTTCTTATTGGACAGCTTGGTGGATCTAACCCAGTCAAAAAGAGACAAATAAAACTAAATAAATATTACATCGCTGAAGTTCCTACTGTTTGTCATCTTCTCTTGTATTATCATAAATGCTCAGATTTAAGCTTTAAACTCTAAAATAATTAAACATTAGAGCTATGTAGGTACCACATAACTTGCTGGGTGGTACATGTACAAATTAATAAAAAGACATACAAAATGACTATTCAGAACTGTTGTTTGGACTGTTACCTCTTTATAAATAATAATAAGACAATAATAAAAGTAATAGTAATAATGCATACTCAAAAGAGAGCTTCACTTCAGAGTGGGTGTCACTGAACTCGCAGAACTGGTCACTCATCAGAAGCCTGACTGTTAGTTTTACACATCAAAAGCTCCATATGGATTTGCTTTGTAGGGGGTGGAATGGAATGGGTCCCAATTATTTCATCGAAGAATCAGATCATCGAATGGCATTTAGACCGCATTTTATTGAACATGCCATTTATTGAACAATTCTGACTGAGATCACTTTATGGTGGGGATTTTGAAATTTGCCCTTTCCCCACTGCAGTGCGATCTCGGAGTTGATGTATGTGTGTGTGTATGTATATGTATGTATGTATGTATGTATATATATATATATATATATATATATATATATATATATACAAATTGTTGGGGGGCACAGCCCCCCACAAGAAGGAGATTCATTGATCTAATTCTTCGATGCAAAAAGATAGATCCGAATGGAACTGCATACCATTGTTAGCTGTTATGATTAATTCCAAGATCAACATAGCTGACAGGAAAAGAGAAGAGAGTTCAGTTTGCAGTGACTCTGGCATGAAAAGGGCTTCATTTATTTATTTTTTTTTTTCCTGAAAGAGCTTTTCTTATCAAGTTTGAGTTTTCATGTTACTGTTACATGAGCCTGTACTCCTTATTGTTCTTTCGGCTTTTCCCGGTTAGGGGTCACCACAGTGGAACTCTGGTCCGCTAATGATTGGCAGTAGATTTTTTTTTACGGGTGCCAAGGTGCCAGCTCGATGCCCAACCTTCAACGAAGACACGCCCATTCTACGCATTTCTTGTGTACGTCACTCGACAGCCTGTACTCCTTATTAGTTTTTTTAATTAGGTCTGGTTCGTGACTTCTGATAATCTTCCATTTACATTTTCTGCAGAGTAGATTGAAGATAACTAGCCCTCTGAACATTGAAATGTGGTTTTATTACTGCTGGATTGAAATCGAGAAGTGAAATAAAACGAGGGTGTAACTGTAGTTTTGTAGAATAATATGACCGGGGCATTTGCCAGATTGTTTATCCAGCACACTATGTCCATGAAGGGCCATTCTTAAAAGGAATCCTTAAGATACTTAGCAGAATAGTGTCAATGTCCTTTATGTGACTTGCTCTTTGTACTGTGTGTGAGTTTGGTGGAGGCTAATGAGTTTGGGGCTGGACAGGGTATCTCGTTCAGCACAGTGATGTGTGAGGAACAGGGGATTGCTTTGTTTACTACTGGGAGGGTTGAAGGAGTAAGAGTGCTCTGATCATTGTCCGTTTGGATATCCTGGGACTGTGTGTGTGCATGTGTGTGTGCGTGCAAGTGTGAGTGTGCGTGTGTGCGGTGGAGGGGCGAGGCAGGTCTGATCACTGACATGGATAGGGAATGGGACCACAACTCTGATTAATAGTGGTAAGGGTGGTGAGCGGAGCAAAGCTCTGATCACTGACCATGCATGCGTGTAGAGGGAATGAAGCATTTCTGACTACTGACACTGTAGGTGAGGAGTGTAGCTATGATTTATCACTAACAGAATAGGTGATTAACAATACTTTAGTTGTTCTCTTTATTTGTAAACTGGGTAGGTAGGCTTGTCCTTGGATCCTTTTCAGCAAAAATTTCATTATTGACCATGCATGTGTGTGTGTGTGGGGGCATCCCTAATCACTGGCATTATGGGTGGAGAGTGGAACAATGTTTAGATCAGTGTTAGTATGAGTGGAAGTGGAACGGGGGGCTATCCTCAATTAACTTTTGGCGTGAAGGGGACTGTTTTCACTGACAATATTGCTAGGCTAACAGCACCAGGGGTCTTTTTACTGATGTCGGCAGAAATGGTACTGTGATCATTTATGGGCCAGCAGATTATTAAGCTCTATTATCAGTGGGTTCATGGGGGCAGTGATGTAGAGCTGCACTGAGTAAAGGACACCAAAAAAAAAACACAATCCTTCCAAGGACAGGGAGGATTTTGCCATCTCCACAACTAATTCCAGCTGAATGCCTCATCGGCTGCAAGCTCTGATATGCTGGGGAGCAGCCACTGTTCCCTGAGAGAATCAGTGTAAGGTCTACACACCAGGGTTTTCTGCCATGTACTGCCTGAACCTCTAATGGCAAAGGTGTGCGAGAACAGCAATACAGCACATGATGCGTATACATACTTAAGGGCAGTGCCACAGGTGTATGTTTAGTGGGGTTCTGATTCACTGACCACCATGAATTGTTGTGAATCCCACCATAAGTAATCAAGTAAATTGTTAGTTGTAAAATAACTCAGCTTTGTGGTGTAAAACATTTTTTTTTTTTGAGGTGTGCCTTCAGCAGTCCAGCTGGTTACACTTTATAACATTTCACATCTTGAAGCTGATAAACATTAAAACCAAACCCACTAAAAAAGTGGAGATAATAAAGTAGGCCAAATGCCTTATGACTGCCATAGCAATAGTAAGTTTAATTGCTGAAATGCATTTCTGTACAGTGGAAGCACATACCTTTGCATTTCCATTCTGAAGGTTTGTTACCCCTTATACATCCAAATAGATGTAGTTCCTTTGAGGGTGTTTCTTTCAGTCAAAGGCTAATTCATAATGAATACTTTGTGTATGGTTAATCAAAAATGCTATTTTTATTCATAATGGAATACATTTTTCACCAGTGACTGCCAAACACTTGAACAATTACACTTTCCATTCAGTTGTAGCAGTATGTTCTCTGAGTTGCCTATAAACATATAGGAGAGCAGGGGTTTAAGTCTGTGCGTGTATGTGTGGAAAGCTGTGCCCACTGCAACACTTAATGTTATTTGCCATTTTGGAGCATTTTTTTTGGTTGTTCTTTCTTGATTAGCTTTTGATTCCCACTTCAGCTTTTTATTTGTCCCTATCCTGTAGAATAATTTCATCATTGGTCTTTTGAAGAACTAAATTTCTGTAACTACTGGGCATATATTGGCTGGATAAACCCAAAAAGAAGACACTGGTAAGGCAGGCTGGATATCAGTCAAGAACAATTTATTGTCGAAACCAAAGCACACTGACAAAAAGATAAATCCACACAAACGCTTTAACTGTTTTCGCCGCGTTTTCGTCTTATAACTTCAGATGAACGTACCAACAGTTAAATCATTGATTTATATACAATATTTAAAAACCCAAAAGCCAATCAAATGAATTGAGTGATTAAGAAACCACAAACATAAAAGGACATTGTATTTATATATGGATTTTACATATTTATTATTTAATGTATTTTATAGAGGTATGTATTTATTATTATGTATTAACATGTTCAAATGTTTATGCTTTTTAGGTTTTAAAGCTTTTTAAACAGTTCTTTTTAACTAACAATGATTTTTAAACAGTAATTTTATGTGACTATTTAGAAATGCACTGGTCCTTTTATTTTTGTGCCTTCCTTTTGGGTTTATTGGTCGTTTATTTAAGGCACTTTACCATTTTTTCAATTTTACATATATTGCCTGGACCATATACTTAAATGTACTAATCTGGTGTTAGATCCCTTTAAAGAGACTTATCCCAGAAAATAACAAGGCTGTTAAAGGTAATGAGGGACAGCTGCACAAAGCGGGTATTTGAAGAGGAAGGACCTGACCTTTGGGAAGTGAAGCCATCTGGATTTATTACTGCATTGGTAGAAGGAAAAGCTGTTTTATTGTTCACTGTTGTTGGAATTGAGAACTACTGTGCTGTCTAGAGATCTCTGTAATCTGCCAGAGTTTTGTTTAGAAAGGAACATTAATTAGATCTAAGTATACAGGTTTGCTGTAATGTGGAAAAGCTTGCTTAAAATCTGAATTTATTTATGTTGGAACTGTAGGCTGACTTTGTCACAAACCACCTTAAATAATACAGTATGCACAAGTGTTTGTTTTCCAGGAGCTAGATGCATGTATACATTTGTGTAGCTTTTGTTTGAAGTTTTAAAGGTAAAAAATGCAGTTCACTTTAAATTGATACTGGACCACTGAAGTGCATATATTATACATGTCTGAAAACATGGCAGGCTACTGACTTTCTGCTTTTAGCATCATGTCTTATGATGCACCTAGGCATTTAGCAGATGTGCCTTGCACCGTACTTTTATGGTATTATTTGTATGTAAGAAACCTTAGAACATAAGTATAACAAAAAGACAAATGAGTGTGACACACAGTATTGCAACAGAAATATTGTTAATTTTAAAAATGTGTAGATGAAGTGACGGGACAGTGTCATTTCTGTTATTTGTAAGGTGGTTAGTGTAGCCTTCATTTTACTCAGGCTGAAGAGTAACATTTTGCTTGATTGTGATACTAGCTAGACCCAGGTGTTTACAGGAGTACTAGAGAATCTTCTTAGACATGCCTGGGTAACATCCAGTTTGTGTCCTTGTGCCTAAGCCTATGAAAACAATGTCCAGAACCTGACATTAGTGCTGCTAGACCCTGTCTGCCTTTTTGTTGGCTTGAGTAAATTGTGTGTGGTACTTCTCACTGTTGACGGTGTCATGGATTCAAGTAACCTTGTATGAATGCTTAGTATAACTGCTATTTTATCTTCTTTTCCTCTGAAGTTTGTTTTGACATGCTTGAGCAGTTGGGCTTAGTGTTGGTACATAGGCTATGGTCTTCAAATACATTTCTTGAGCCAAGATTCCAAAAGTTGTCTGAGTGTACTGTGATTTTACACTACCCTTTTCTTGTGTTAGTTTCCCCTGCTTGTTTGATACATATTCCTGGGCCTTGCTTAAAATGGTTATGACTTCTGCCATGTGCTTAGTTTAGAATGTGTGTGTTTGTGTGTGTGTGTATATATCTCTATATATATATATATATATATATATATATATATAATAGAGAGAGAGATAGATATAAATTTTTTTTGTTTTGTTTTCATAATCTCAGCTTTACAAATATTGTTTGATGTTAATGCATGTTTTTCCTCCAGTGCTTCCTTCAGAAGCAGCCCTCACTATACTGTTTAGAATATGTTGTGTTGGAGGTAGCCCACTGTTGTATAGGGTTTTCTAATGAATGCTACTGATGACTACCATTTGACTCGTGTCCAGAGTGATGGGGGTTACCAGGTGAGGGTGACGAAGCAGCTATTTGGTCTGCTGTCATCCCAGGTAGAGACATTAGGATTTTTTTTCACAGAGCTGATACTGCCTGTTGCTAAAGGCCAGAACATGGTACCACTGCATCTTTTTAATACATAAACTCTATCACTTTCTACACAACAAACGTTCTACCTCTCCTCCTCAATTTCCTTCCTGTCTTCATTCCCACTTTACATTTCAATTTATTTCTGACCTTCCTACTTTGGTAATCTCCTTCATATAGTTTGCATCACTGTTTTCTAATCGGGTTCCATCTCGGTACGCACCTTCATGTTCTCACCTCCCCTATCCTTCACTCATCAGCTACACACTGCCTCTCTCACTCTGTCTTCTGGCTTTAACAACTGTCAACCTTCCCTACTGAGTAATGTTTCACACTCATTACCTCAGTTTTATTTATTCCTGAAAAGTATACTGTAATTCTCCTTACTCCTGCCTTAAGCCTGTCACATATATTGCACATGAACTGTGTGCATAGCAAATGTTTTATATTTGGAATTTAATATCCTGTATAATGTCCTCGCAAACATGGGGGAGCATTGCACCCCCCATCATAATGTCCTCATTGGTAAAATAGGATCATAAGTTGGTCTCCTTTGAAATAAATTTAATGGTAGAATTCTCATCAAGCCCTAAACCCCTAAATAATTTTTCCAAGGCAAATTATCCTCTATTATGTGTTCGCATGGGTAATTTTAAAGCTACACCTAACCCCCCAAAGCACAAAAGTGTGTTCAGAAGTATACATGAATGCCTTGTATAGCCACTTAAATAACTGCATAAAAATGGCAGTACCTAACCGAACTAAACCCAGATCTAGATGGAAAAACAAATCTCATTAGTGGACCCCTGGCATAAATGGATTATACAACAGAGGGAAGAAATTCCTGTCTAAAAGCAAGTAGAAGGGTACACAACATAGAAAAAAAAATCCCTAATTTGTCTCAATATGCAAATGGAACTAGTCAAGTCTTCAAAAGCTAAATACAAAATTAAAATAGCCTTCCAAGTAAAGGATAACCACAAAGCATTTTTATTTATGCCCAAAATGTTAAGGGGGACACTCCACAATGTGCTGAGTTGGCTGTAAATGGCACTAGCTTTACTTAGCCGGAAGAAATAACAAATCTGTTGGATGATAAGTGCATCTCAGATTTCACCCCCTCATCATCTCTAGTCACTTAGGATATGAAATACCCCTGTCATTCCTTTGCCTGTTATTACAAAAGAACAGGTTGTCACTGC
Source organism: Protopterus annectens (assembly GCF_019279795.1). Classification (NCBI taxonomy): domain Eukaryota; kingdom Metazoa; phylum Chordata; order Ceratodontiformes; family Protopteridae; genus Protopterus; species Protopterus annectens. The sequence goes on along the minus strand of NC_056726.1, from coordinate 422,030,520 downwards.
ACTCTTTATAGCTAGAAACATGGCATCAATGGGTCCTGACAGAATCCTAGAGTGTCTGTTAAACTGAAACGTGACCTAGCAGGCATATTCAGATCTCTGTTTTAACCACAGTCTCTAAACAGGCTTTGTCCCAGTAGAGAGAAGGACAGCAACAGTTATCCCTCTGCACAAGGGAGAGACATTAATGGACCGAGGAAACTACCTACCCATAAGTCTGACTAACCTCATATGCAAGGCTATGGAAAGGATAATCTTGGACCTGATTAACAATGACCTAGGAAATCTCCAGGATCTAGACCTAATCCAATTCATCTTCGTCAAGGGCAAGTCCTGCCTGCTCAGTCTGATGGACATTTTTGAGAAAGTTACCAAGGCCATGGGTGAGGGTAAGATGGTGCATACTGCCTACTTTGACCTAGCCAAGACGTTTGACACTATATCCTACTCTGGTATTGTAGATAAACTCACAAAATTGGTCATAAACCTACACCTCCCTAAACGGATAGACAAATAGCTCATGAATAGGACATGTTAAAGTGGGAGAGTCCACAGCCAGCAAGAGTCCAGTCACCAGTGGAGTACCACAGGGCTCAGTGCTAGGCCACCTCCTGTTTGGGATATACTTCCCAGATGTCAATGCAAATGTAGATGGTCTTTGGCTGACCAAGTTTGCTGATGACTGCAAGTTGGGGGACAATCACCGACTCCTCAAATGATGTTGATATCCTACAGAAAGGACTGACGCAGACTAATAATTGGTGTCAGAACCATGGCCTCAAACTAAATGCAAAGAAATACAAAATAATACTGTTTGGGAAATCAAATATCCCTGCAAATTACAACCCTGTAAGAGTGGACTCAGTGGTGCGAGATCTAGGTAGTCGGATAGTAGTCTGAACTTTAACTACTATGTGTCCACGGTGGTGAGGAAATCCTTCTATGTGGCTCAGCTTTAAGTAGGGCATGGCATTCATATCTAAGGATGTCATAGTACCACTTTACTTGGTCCTCACCAGACGAATAATTGAGTATAATGAACCCTTTGGCATGTACCTTGCCAGATACCTGCAACAGCTGGAGCATCCTCAGAGGTTCCTCACCAAAAAAATACAGAGTTTAACCAACATGTTGGATGTGGACTGATTAAAATCCCTATCACTATATTCAGTTTCCTACCAATTATGGAGGGGTGATGTATGCCTGACCTACAAGGCAGTCTCTGACCCAACCCTGATGAAAATGTTGCATAATCGCAAAACTGACCTCATGAAGGTTACCCACTCCAAGGATCTAAACTATGATCTCTGGCACAAATAGATTTTGCCGAAGAGACCGATACGAGTCCCAGAGATCGCTTCTCCTCTGGATTAGGCTTCCTGTTTTCATGAAGCAAAGCCCTTCTCAACCATCTTAAAGCACAATCTGAACCAGTAGATGGGACATCACAAATTCCTTCCTGGGGTGGCACCCATGTCCCTTATAGACAGAAGCAGTCTATACAAATTGTCAAAACCCTGCTTGCTGGCCCTTGTTGTCTTTCCCCTAAGGATAGAAAATTGGGTAAAATCTGAGTAAAACTGGGTAGCCTTGTAAAGGCTCTTGAGCCATTAGCCTAGTAATCTCTTATGAACCTATGTCACCACAGAAAATAACATCTGTTCTGTCTTTGTATAGTGTCACTCCAGAACAAGTATCTGCATCTAGATGTATTAAGAACCATCTATTTAATGTATCTTTGTAAAAAAAAAAAATATGTTTTTATGTGTATCTCTGCTGGAGCTTTTCTCCCCAGGCCTCTGCTAAAAATGGGCTTTGGCCAGTCAGGCATTCTTGGTTAACAAAGAAATAAAAAAAGTTTGTATTGTGCTGGTTCATCTTCTCTACCAAGTCATGACTTAACTGTACCACTGTATATAATTAATATTGTTATCTGGTTAGCATCAATAAACAAAACTTGGCAGTTATGCTATATCTTCCTAAGCCAGTAAATTCTACAACCGCCCTCCTGAAGTTGCTTTTGGCAAGTCATTTAATTGTAACAAAGCTTCTAGATCATATGTCTCGCCTTCTCTGCTCGAGAAGTTTGGATATAGCCAAAAATAATATGGGTACAAAGGTTCAAAATTGGGGAGAATTTTTAAATATTCTAATTCACTTAAAAATGAATCAACTAACAGGTTTTGCATCAATGTGCACTTTTTGAACAAAACAAGTATGAAACTCTAATGTCTGGCATTATTGACTGGCTGTAATCTTCAGTGATTTACTCAAATGAAAAATATGAGGCAAAACCAGGGATGTTCTGCAAAGCTCTGGACAGCTGAGTTTTATGTTCCAGACTGACTGTAAAGAAATGAGCATTTATTTTTAAGCTGTACCCACTTGTAAAATTGGAGTAATTGCATTGCATATCAAGCAGTTGTCTGACAATGCACAATTGGCCAAAGCACTATTCAGTCAAAGTCACAGAAAAGGAGAGACTCTGTTTAACCCCTCATTCAATGCGCTCAAGGGTTTTTACTCTCTGCATGTCCACTTCTTCCTTTGGAACTCCCCACTACATTTTGGCCTAGAAATGTGGCATGTCCCTTGTTTAATGCCAACTCTCATTTGAATACCTTTTGGCAGATAGCATGAGGGCAGTCTCTGGTACAGTACTGTCTTCAGTGTTTACTGCTTTCCCCTAGTCTCTGTTGACCTCAGAGCCTCCTCTGAGTCCTGTCCTATTCATACTGGTGGTGGACCACATCAGCAAACAGTTCGGAAGGGACAGGTCATCAAAGCTGCTGTGGCATTACAAGCAGACTTTGAACAGAAACCTCAGCAAATGATAGGGGGACTGAAGTTACATGGGAAGAAACTGAGTACAGACAAGGCAGTGGTTATGCCAGCAAATGAGGGGAACTCAGAAGTCAAAAATTGAGACAGAAGGGAAAAATAATGAAATTGGTTAACAACGTCAAATACTTGGGAGGTGTGGTTGATGAGAAGGGGAAGTCCTAAATGAGGAGGTCAAAAGTAGAATCGGAGGGGCTGCAGCCAAGTGGTACAAAGTCTCAGGGGTAGTGTATGACAGAATAATACTAAAGAAGCTGAAAAGTAAGATGTACAAAACAGTGGTTTGGCCAATACTAATGTGTGGTATCGAACAATGGACAGTGAAGGGAGAGCAACTGAGGAAAGTAGAGGTGATGGAGATGAAGTTCTTGAGATGGGGGGTAGGATGCACGCTGTGGGGTCGACAAAGAAAATAAAATATCAAAGCAGAAGTCGAAGTACTCCCATCTGCAGAGAAAGTCAAGGAGACCAGATTACAGTGGTTCATTCAGACGTGTAGAAAAGCAGACGACTGTTCAGTAAATTAGATTTCATAGAGGCAGGAGGAGAGTAGGAGAAGATGAAGATGTCCAGCAGGAGGAGAGTAGGAGAAGATGAAGATGTCCAGCAGGAAGAGAGTAGGAAAAGATGATGTCCAGCAGGAGGAGAGTAGGAGAAGATGAAGATGTCCAGCAGGAGGAGAGTAGGAGAAGATGAAGATGTCCAGCAGGAGGGGAGTAGGAAAAGATGAAGATGTCCAGCACGAGGGGAGTAGGAAAAGATGAAGGCGTCCTGCCTAGAAATGGATTGTTTGAGAGAAGGCATGTGGCAGCCAAGCATGACTTTATCAAACAAGGTAGGAGAGTGATTTTGATGACCCTTGGCTATAGGAGATTTTCCTATTGTGATGGTTTCATTTAATGAAAGTGTGCTTTAACCAGCTGTGCATTATCACACAACTGGCTCTGTTGATTCAGATCATTGAGGAGCTAGTCCAATTTCCCAGTTGCCCCAGCACACTGACTGGTTAAGTGACTTGCTAAAAGATGTACAGTAGGTAAACTGAGGCTGAGGGAATCAAACCCTGGGCTACAGGAAGCAGCATGTTGATAGCCTTTATCCTAGGCACTTACTGGAAGACATAACCACATCATTAGTTCCTGTTACAGTTCACTTACACCAAACCAAGTGATAAGCAAATATCTTCGATTTAACTGTGGTAGAAAAGTGTGTAGCATATTGTGTCACAAATTTTGTCTGTAAGTAACTGCAGTACTGTCTAGTCCTTATTTTCACATGGTATTTATTTTGAGGGAGGGGCTTCTGGCTTCATGCCTTGAAACTTTGCTATCTTACAAGGCAGGACTAGTCCACAGAGTTATGTGGTTGTCTGGAATATTTGTGTGTGTGTGTGTGTGGGGGGGGGGGTTTGCTATCCATGTACTAGAGAAAGTTCTGAATGACTTCTGTAAAAAATTTTTTAGGTGTTGAAGGAAATCAGTTGGTGTCAGTAACCACTGATTTGCTAAGAGGAGGTCCATGCTGCATAACAATTGTGACAGGTGTTGTGACTAATTAGCAGATAAAATATTCCCAGCGCACCAATAACCCTCCTTTTTTCTCATTACATACCATGGTGCCTTGTCTGTCCAGATTTTCTTTGCCCTTCTTTGGCAAAGTTGGTACAAGAATTGCCCCAGAAGTTTTTGGATGTTTTGACTAAAACTTTTGCTGGATAATGTATTATCTTCTGAAACTTTCTTGTCTTTCTTGTGGTAAGTTGTTTTCTTGTCAGATTCTCTGTCTCTCTGTCTTTCTGTTCAGGTATAGGCACATTTCTTTCACCCAAAACTCTGTTTTTCAAAAGTGTGCTTGTGGTCAAAATATTTCTTTTATCAACAAGCACACCTAATGCTTGTACTGTTAATGCCCATGTGCCACATCATTGTAAGGCATTTAACATGACTGTATCTGTTACCAAGATTACTGTAAAATTGACAGTTGAGCCCAAACACTGATGTTGCCAAATATTGTTGTAGATGGTTATCAAGACAAAGGAATTTCCCCTGCTGTTTGGGTGTTCTCTAGGCCAGCATTGCCTAGATCCATTTAAACCATAGATTCTGACAAGCTGACAGAGGTCATTGTCCCCAGCACCTTTTCAATACCAATGCAATGCAATTCTTTTTGTGGCCTTCTCCTTTCATCCTACTCCTTTTTTTCCTTGGTGCCATCACTGGTACTGAATTTTTTGTGTCCAGTGTCAGCTGTTCCCAGTTCATTCCTCTGTTGATATTGTAGCTGACTTTGTCTCCATCTCTTTTAGTCTTTGTCATCATTATAGTAGTGCTATCACCACTGACGCTTCCAATGCAGGCGATACTGGTCCCACCACTGACGCTTCCAATGCAGGCGATACTGGTAAGCAAGGGATTGGTGGCTAGCACCGACTACTCATTTCCAGGGCTTGCACTAGCCGTTGTGTATCTACGTCAGTGTCTAGCATCTTGACTCCAGAATATTTGGCACCAATGATGTCAAAATCTGTTCAGTTTCCAGCATTAATACTAACATTTGGCTAAATCAGTTCCATGTATTGGTACCCTTTGGCATAAAATGCTATACCCCCTGTACTGATATCACCTACTGAGCAGCCTGTCCCTGGGTTTTTAGTCTTCCAGGTTTTTGTCCATCTGCAGATCTGAGGGAATCGCAGGACTTAAGGAGCCCTGCCTCATGGAAGTCCTCTTGCCAGAAGGGCTTATTTGTCATTCATGTCTTCCAGGTCTCCCCTCCAAAGAGGCCCAATAAAGCCATTTATGAAAATAAAACATTTTAATTCCTCTCCTGGTGCATCTCTGAAGGACATGGACAGTAAGCCCAGCTTCTCCCTCAAAGACCACAACGTTGGGGAATATTTTGAAATACTATGTCAGCAGGGGTTATGGTCTACTGGCCATTCGTCCTACCTGAAATGAATGCCTCAGAAGGCCTGGAGGTCCTCCTAGCAAGCCTCTTGAGTAGTTCCTGCTTTGGATGTTTTACAGAATGCCACCAAGACTGCCTGAGAAAAACATGTTGCTTGGCAGATTCACCAGAACTTGATTCCTTGATTTCAGCAGCAGCCCAGAAAAAGGCTCCAGTACCCAAGAGATACTCGCCCATCCCTCAAAAGAGAGTCCCAAGCAAGCAAGAGATGTGGATTTCAGCAGCAGCCCAGAAAAAGGCTCCAGTACCCAAGAGATACTCGCCCATCCCTCAAAAGAGAGTCCCAAGCAAGCAAGAGATGTGGAAAGGGGTTTTATGTGCCTGTTGTTAGTTGTGTAGGCATCAAACTATGCAACTCCTATAATGCACTTCATTAGGTATCTAGCAGACAAACTTTATCATATAACAGAGGGTTGCTGGATGAGTCCTTGAAAGCCATACTTTTTGTCTCAAAGCTTGAACTGCCTCAAACGTGAACATCCATGAGCTGCATGTTCTTTCCAGTGCTCTGAGATGGCTGCCAGAGCTGTTGGTGTGGCACAGGAATTCACTGGCATGTGGTTCTGACTGACGGACCTTGATATAGATACTAAGTTGACCTTTTTTAGATGCCCCTTTTTGTCTCCACATTTTTTGAAAAAAAGTGCTGGAGCACCTTTAAAAGACCCTCATGGCTGTGGCATGAAATTCATGCTTTCACTGTTTCTACCAAACCATTTCTGGACAGTGTGATCTCTTCACATCCCTGACAAATGCCAGATGCATTCTTCTTTTTGCTTCTACTTCTTTGGGAGGTAATCCCAAGAATTCTCTCATTCACCGATGGCTCCCTGAACTTCTTTATACTTTTCCACCATTTCCTCTGAGATTTATCTAGAGCACCAAACTCTCAATCTAAAAGTTTTCATAATAGCCTCCTACTTTCCTCTGCAGATGTGGTTTTCCTTGCTTCATCATTGCTTCCTGTTAAACCCTTATAGCTGTGTCCCAATACTATTCTAACCTATCCTTCTGGGAGATCTTACCTGGATATTCATTCCTTTGTATTCATGGCTTGGCAGCTACAGTTCTATTAATTGTTCCTTTTAGTTATTATTGCTTGGTAATAAATTGAATGCATGGGGTGACTTGCAACTTTGCTTTTTATTATATTTTATTTTTACTTGCTTAGTGTAGTCTAGAGAGGTCCTACCAGCTTTGCCGTTAAGTTTTATTGTACTTGTACTAGGTCATGGTACCATTATTTAACATGACTTCTACAATTCACACACACCAGAATTTCATACAAATTGTTTTCCAGTGACCACCCTACAGTCTGTTTCTGAAGTACATTTACAGTACTCTTAGTTATTTCTGCCTGTAAAACTTGTGAAGTATTGGGACTGTATTTGTGCTGTAAATGTATTCTGTTTATGGATAAATGAATACTCAAAATCCATCTTGCTTAGTGGATCTGTGGGATTTTATGTGTTAGAATATTCACCCATAATCCCTTTTTCCTATTTTGTACATGGGGTCTGGGTGTTACATCAACAGTGGTGGTCAACTAGTGCCAGTGTTCACATTGCTGGGTATTAATGTGGCTTCAAAATCATTTACACCTTTCTTTCATAAGGTACTTGTGCTATCTGTAGACATGTTATGTGTGTGTGTGTGTGTGTGTGTGTGTGTGTGTGTGTGTGTGTGTGTGTGTGTGTGTGTGTGTGTATATATATATATATATATATATATATATTTTTTTTTTTTTTTTTTGGGACGGTGAGCTTTTCACACTTTGAACCACCATGAAAATGTTCGCTGTCCAGCAGTGCTGATGTGATTACCAAAACATAAATTAAAAACCGTGGCAGAAGTATTGGGTTACTGTGCATCTTGAGACATTGTCTGTATTTCCTCAGTTCAGTTAGTCATGTTCAAGAGAAACGCTAATGAAAATTTCTTAAAATTTGAAGTTAGAAATGTGAAATATTTGTTATAAAGAACTGCTGCTGTGTGCCATTCCTTACTTTTAATTCCGCTTTTGCAGATTTTGATCTGTTGTGTTCAGCTGATACACTGGCAACAGTAGAGCATCCAATGAGAGCTGGATGTTTAAACTGTCACCAGCTCAGCATTCCCATCACTTCCTTGATCTTTGTTACACATTAAGAAAAGGTTCTTACAGAACTAACCTAGCAACTCCACACCTTTAAAATATATTACTTTGTAGTAAACTTCCATCTGATAAGAAACACTGTAACAAGATAAATAATGCAGATCAGTACTACTACAACAACAAAAAGGATTTTCATGCATATTTCACAGGCCTGCCCATTGTTAGAGATCAAATAACATTAAGTTCAAAGGTTTATTCACTAGCATTATCACAACTAGCAACCATTTATGCTGTGTAAAAAAAAATGACTCCTACTGTTTACATTGTAGGAGCTTTTTATGTGTATAGCAGTTTTGTTCCATTTTATTTTATTTCTTTTGGGGGGGGGGGGTCCCAACCCTGCTAAATGTGAATGCCAAACTTTTGTACCACTGAGCCAACTGCACAACAAATGTTTCGCTTGATTACTGTGGTCAGTTGCCAGTCAGTGTATTTGTTCTTTGTAAAGTTTGAGAGCGAGATAAAGAGGGCCCAGGGTCTTGTACTGAGGGCCCAGGGCAATTGTACTGTGGTATAAGAGATTGGTTCCTCCCTAACTGCTGTTTTTACCTATCCTAATGCAGCCTAGGTAGTCATGTCCATACATATGTTTCAACACAAAGCGTGACCTGGTCTGCTACAACACCTGTTGCTAAGCCTCTTGTCTCTATTACATGGTATTACCACATTCCTTAATGCGTTTCTTTGCTCATTCCTTCTTCCCATCAATAATATCAAGGCCTGTACTCAAAACTGAGCTCTTCTGCATCCTTTGTACTTTAGACAATAATTCCATATAATATTTTGAAAAGATAAATGTGTGATTTTGTCTGGGGATTTCACTAGCAAAACACGTTTCCCTGTATTTCGACCTTAGTCAGTCCAGAAGTGCAAAAGTTGTTAAAGAAGGTAGACACTCATTGCTGAAAGGATGAACCACCAGTCGTGTGTGTGTGTGTGTGTGTGTGTGTGTGTGTGTGTGTGTGTGTGTGTGTGTGTGTGTGTGTGTGTGTGTGTGTGTGTGCGTTCCTGATTCTGATGAGATTTGTCCCTGATTGGTTGATTGGTTGGGAGCTATGCTGGATGATCTTCCACCCCCCCCCCCCATTGACCAGTCGGGGAGAACCATATGTGTAACTCCGCCCCCATGTGTATATAAGTAGCAGATTTTTCACATTGTTAACTCAGTTAGCAGTTCTTATCTGTCCTGTATGAAGAATTGAAAATAAAGGACTGAAACCAAGATCGAGGACTTCAGAGAATTTACTTCTCTTCATTTTATAAGAATCTGTGTTTGGTGCTTTTACTATTTTCTTGCTTATTGTTTGTTTATTTTTTCCATATATTGATTTTTATAGCCAAGGTGCTTGAATGGCAAAACATTATTAACCTGATGTTTTTAAGGAGTTAAAAATCAGGAAGAACCAAGGATCATGCTCTCATCATTTGTGTGTGTGTGTGTGTGTGTGTGTGTGTGTGTGTGTGTGTGTGTGTGTGTGTGTGTGTGTGTGTGTGTATACATATGTGTGGGTGTGTTTGTGTGTGTGTGTGTGTACATATACACACACTCATATATACATATATGTAATATACATATGTTTTATTTATATACACATACATATCTATGTGTTTGTATGTGTATATGTGTGTGTGTCTGTATGTAAATATATATATATATATATATATATATATATATATATATAATACACACACACATGTATGTAAAAGATCTACTTATCAGAAAATCGAGCTTCACATGGTCGAGACCATACGATTGACTTTTAGAAAAGTCGAATGACACATAACAACAAAAAAATCTACGTTTTTGCAGGTAGGCATTCCCTGATCTACATACAAAAGCTTCAAGATTTTGGAAAGTCAGTCATATTGCCTCAGTGATATGAAGTTCAACATTCTGTTAAGTCAATCTTCTGAAGGGAACCCATATGTTTGTGTATGTATGTATGTATGTATATATATATATATATATATATATATATATATATATATACATATATATACATATATACATATATACATATATATACATATACAATGCAGACACAAAAAACAAATACATAAATTCACCCTTTCAGAAAGTTGTCTTTTCTCCCTGTATTCTCATTCTGTCTCTCTAGAACTTGGACACTGGAGTAATACACAGAATAGAAGTGCATGAAGGATGTAAACCAACACTTTGGATGTAATTTTTTTCCCTTGAAATGTAGCATTTGTTTTCTGATTGCAATTTTAACATCTCCCTTTTATAGAATTTTTCCCAGTTTTAAAGCTGGTACATTATTAGCTTTCCACTTTCCCTTTTTATTTCTCCATTTGCATCTTCAGGCAACTGCATGATCTGTCACACTTTTATTAATCACTGTCTGTTTTATGTAATCCTCTAGTTGTCCTTTTCCATCTCTACCAGTGCTACCCAAATCCTAGTGTCATCATGTTGCACTTAAGTTTAACTCCGTCAGCTTGCACGCTTTTGGCTCATTAAGAGCCTTTTCATCAACTCTGCTTTATATGTTGTACATTTTTATATGTTGCGTATTGATGATGTTGTTAATGCCAAGCTTTTTGTTATCCCATAAAAAAATAATGGGCCTGTTTAACTCCAAAAAGTTTTTGTTCACTCATTTCTGAACTGGGCTGGTGAAAAATGTGAACTTCAGAATGTAGGCTAAACTTGAGCCAAAAGTAACAAAGTAACTCCCTGTATTCTGTATAGTGTTACAGGACTGTTAACATTTCAGAGCTAGCTGGATGGTCTTTCTCAAGAAAACAAGCTTACTAGTCAATAAATCATACTTCTTTTAAATGTGCACTTCACCTGTGTACCCAAGACCATTTGTTTAAATAACGCAACACATTCTTGTACATGGTTTGTAGTTGGAGACTTTTCACATTTTCTTCCTGAGTTAAAAATCTGTGTTACTTCATGCTAACTGTACCGTACTCAGTTTGAAGATAGCTGGTCTTTTGAATATTCATTCATTGATTTTTTTTTTTAGCTGTTTTATAACTTCTAAAAAGTGTGTGTGTGTGTGTGTGTGTGTGTGTGTGTGTGTGTGTGTGTGTGTGTGTGTGTGTGTGTGTGTGTGTGTGTGTGTATGCTCCCATAACTCAAGGACTGGTTAGACTCCACATTGGCAAAGTCTTTCATGTTCATGTGAAATAGTTATGGATTTCTATAATGTGTCAGCAGCTCGTGAAATTCAATGCATCTGCCACTGCCAAATGTTTCAGCACAGCATATATGGGGATAGGTGGAGGTGGCTTATTTAGAAGCAGATGAAGACGATAGAAAAGCGATGTGTGTGTTTGTGTGTGTGATTTGTAAAATAACTGGTATGTTAAACCTCTTTGGGGATGAGGTTGAAAGTGACAGCTGTATTTGCTACATTATATTCTACACTAAATATTTGATGTTTCTGTGCTGATTTGACCAACTCTTGGATTGAATTTCTCAGTGTGAGTACCTGGTTTACAGTGGCAGTATGTCTGATATTGTGATAATGAACATACAAGAGTACTAGACAGACAGCTGACTAAAGTTGTAAAGGAACCAGAAAGAGGACCTGTGGTTATATGCAAGGCAGGCATACATCAGGATGTTGTTACTTTGCAATAATTAAAAAAAAAATTGAGGCTGTTGTATTACCCTTTGTTGCAGAGTAATTGTTATGCTCTTAGTAATTCAGGTGAGTTATGCGAAGGTGTGCGAAGGTGTTTTTGCACAGAAAAGGAAGGTAGATGAGTGGGGTGAAATGAACTAAGTAACGAGGTCTGAAACTGAAGGAGACAGACATTAATAAAAAAAAAGCTGGGGTTTAATTTGCAAACAATGGACAAAATATGTGGACCATGTGGTTGCTAGCTGTTCTCAAAACCTACATTTCTCTGGGAACGGTGGCAGTAGGAATAGTGGGGAAAAGCATTTGTGCTGGTATTCATGAGCATTGTGTATCCTGCATGATATACTGCAGAGACCAGCAGCCTTGAAGCAGGCCGCACGGGGGGTGGGGAGGCATACAGTGTATTTGTGACCCCCTGTGGGGAGCTTGTGTATGCTTGTGATACCATAACAAGGAAGATAACAGACCTTAACTGAAAACCACTCCCACATAGCTGCTTCAGCACTCTCAATTTTTGATATGGGGGAATGTAGGACCCACTGTTTTTAAGAATACATTTGGGAAGGAGGGGTACACTTTTGTTTCATTCTTGGGGAGTTATGGAAGTCAGGCTTTTTGAAGAAGTGCAGTAGTTGGTTTGGCGGATGACTGCCAAGCTTGACAACATTGACCAATAAGGGACAGAGGTCAAAGTTGTCAATGTGTCAGGTCAATACTGGCCACTTTCACTTCAGGCCAACTATCCTGTCTCCAGAGTCAGCATTCAGGTATTTCATGTTAAGTGTGCCAACCTTGACCAAGGCATCAGTGGTCCTCTCAACCTTAAGAGTTCTGAGCTTTCCCTTCAGTCCCAGTGATGAGGCTGAACATTTTGGTTTTGCGCTCTTTTGCTGCTGGTAAGCATCAATTCCTCTGTCTCAGTGGCTTACACCTCAGGTTCAGGGCTGTTACCTGTCTCAGTATCCACCACAAACACCTCCCTGCATGAGATTTCTGTAGCAATTTGAAACATGGCTGACTTGTGAGAATTTTCTGCTACTTCTGCCATGCACCTCCTCCAACATGAGACCGAGAATCCAAGGGGTCTATACAGGATGCCTCATTTCTGTCCAGCCTTCTGTCTTCCTCCTCCTTGGGCTCCCCCTCTCCCTTCAAGAGATGGAGAGAAGATGCAAGAGGAAGCACATCAACCCCCCCTTGGAGTTTTCCATGCTGGACTTCAATGGTAACTAGGAGGCTGATTTGTTCTCCTTACTGCCTGATGACCCCAAACTCAGGGGAGATGTTAGAACACGTGAAGACCAAAGATAAGTGGCCCCAAGACACTCCTCAGTCTGAGTAAATCCTGGCTGAGGCATTTCAGTCCCTTAGGTTGTCTTCTTGGGTAGTTTCTCCAAATGATAATGATGTTATTTTAGTGACAGAAAATACATGGAAGAACCTGGGTGTGGTGACACATGTATTGAACCACCTCACATGGAGTTCTCAAGGACTGCCCACGTTTGGTTGCAGAGTGAGGTGATGGACTGTGTCATTGTTTCAGCTACAGTTAAGAAGGCTCCTAAGCCACAATTCAAAGCTATTCATCTGCCAAACAAGGAACTGTTTCCCAAACAGATGTGTGTTTTCATCCTCTACGTTCTTCTTGAACTCTCATCTACCTGGTGCATTTGTTACATTCTAGAGGGTGGAAATAAACAAGTCTGCCTGTACTCTGGAGGAGTTGCCAGAACTGAACCGCCAACCTACTCTGCAGTCCCAATTGTTAACTACTAGCTCTGCAGCTAGACAGACCATTTGATTAGCTCTTAGTGCTGTGCCTGGTTTAGGTAGAATGACCGGTACAGGATTCACTGTTGGACACCATGTCCGTCTCCACATGATGGAATTTTCCAGGAACTTGAAGGCAGTGTGTATGAATGCCATATTTGATTGAACTTTGCTCTTTGGGTATTCTGTAAAAGGTGAGCTTGAGAAACGGATGAGAGTCACTCCAAGGGGCTAGAGTGAAATTTCAGGATGCATGACACGTATTTTCTAGAATAGAGCAAAGTCAGCACCAATTATGTTTCTGCAACCCAACAATACAATTTGAGAGGTTCACAGGAGTGGAAATTTTCAGAATGGCTGTGTATCTAGAGGAGATGGGTTTTAGCAGAACAACCAGCGATCCCATAACCCTTCCAGTGGCCAGCTCTACAGTCTGTGAGACCTTATTGCTTTCCTCTGAAGGCATTCTGTGGTCATCAGTCCCTCTACCTGTCAACATGGGAGGCCATAACAACAGGTGGATAACAGACATAAATATCCAGAGATTGTCCATTTCCTTTCCTGTTCCCTTCAAACTGCAATCTCTTCTTCACCTGAATGTTCCACCTTGTCAAAGAACTGTGGAAAAACTGAAAACCTAGAGCCTTTTTGTAAAAAGAGCCATCCAGGAGGCCATACTTGACCAGGCAGGTCAAGGCTTTTATTCAAAGATCTTATTACAAAACAGATAAGACTTAGGGTGATTGTTCACTTGAATTTTATAAACCAGTGCATGGTAAAGGAACCCTTTCAGATGGTCATGATGCAGTCTGCTCTTATTCCTTCCAGTCCCTGAAGAAGACTGGAGGTTCTCTGTGAACCTTCAGGATGTATAACTGCACATTGAAATTGCCAAGGAGTTAAAGAAGGTACCCTCCAAGTTACATGATCACACAGACACAGACAGACACACACACTTTGAGTTGTGATGATAACAGACCTGCTGCTTCAATATAGTTCTGTAGAGTTTGTTTTTGACACTCTTTCTACCATGCTCTTTGGAGCCCCATGTAATGTTTTGGGGGTAGAGCACAAAGCTAATTTACATTATCTGTACCCCCAGACTGCCCCACTTGCCCACCTCATAGGTGTTTACTAGGCTAATGACTACAAGGGCCTTTTTAAGCCTTTGCTATGCATCCCAAAACTCTGACAAGTTCTGGTACCCTTGATAAGTTTAAACAGGGGCTTGGGAGATAAAACATTTACAAGCAGGGGCCTGAGAGATGAGACATTTACAGACTCCCTGTGCCCATTAAAGACATAGGTGCCAAAACGGGGATGAATTTCCTGTTCCCAATCCAATTGTCCAAGTTACATTTGAAATGGGGTTAGGGAGGATCTCTGCTTCACATGGATGGGGAGCCTCTGCCAGAGAAGGGGGAGTCTCTGGGATACATCTATATCACAGGCAAGGTTTAAGTCTTTAGAATGGGTAACTGTGGTGCTGCTTGTTTTACAGACCTGCAGGAGCTCCATCAAAGTGCGGTCTGACAATGCCTTGTATAGCAGGCATAGATCTCTCCTCAAGAGCCTGTAGGAGACAGAATACAGGGATAGTGCCTTGAGGCAGTCTGCATAGGACATGTTACTTAACCTCTCTGGACATTCCAGTTGTTGGATATGCCTGGTTAGGAACATAAACAGGGCACTGTATGTAATGATAGGTCTGAATGCTAAATACAGTTGGAACAATGACTTCCTTGGACCTAGATGCCATACCTTTGTTTATAAGTTTTGGAACATAGAATAATTTTTTCACTACTGTAGGCACTGGGTCAACTCTTGGGGATGTGTTGTCAATATGATAGTTACCAGGGTGGATGACTTCCCAAAGGATATTATCCATTTCTTGGCATTTAGTTTTGCTCCATGGCTTTCATACCAGTTGTTTCTGTGTCACCCCATCCTGGTGAGCATTTATGTTGGTGTAGGATACAGTGACAACTCTTAATTTGCAATCATCTGCAAATTTAGGCAGCCGGAGGCCATTGACATTGGCCTTGACTTCAGACCATAAATGCCAAAAAGGAGTAGTCTCCGGACCAATCCTTGTGGGGCTGCACTTGTGAATGGCCTTTTTGAAAAGGTGGACTTCCCAGTTCTAACTTCCTGGGTACTGTCTGCGAGTCAGTTGACTATCCACTGGGTGACATAAGGGTTTGTACCTAACCTCTTGAGTTTGTCAACAATGTCCGGATGGGGTATTGTGTCAATGCCTTGGGTAGGTAAAGGGAGACAGTGTGAACTATTTTCTCCTCATCCATTGCTTTGGTGCCCTTCTCAAAGAAATCCACCAGATTGAGTAGGTATGACTTGCCCTTGACTAAACCAAATTGGGTTGGATCCAGTGTCTGGAGGTTTATTATATCATTATTGATCATTTCCATGATAATTATTTCTATGGCTTTGCATATGAGCCTAGTGAGACTTATGGGTCTGTAGATGGCCAACTTTTGTGCAGGAGGATGACTATTGCTGTTCTCAATTAATGAGGCACTAAGACTGTTTGGAGGCTGCAGTTAAGTAGCAATTTCAGAGGGCCTGATAGGCATAGGTCATGTTTCATGCCATTTAGAAAGCATCCTAGGGTACTGCCTGGGCTGTTCTTGGCCTTTAAGAGAGCATTTAGGACCTGTACCCTAGTGATAGCAAGGGGGTTATATCTGTTGGTATTTCTTAAGGGGCGGTTGAGTGGGAGAGAGGGATAAAGTTGGAGATTAATTTGTCAGCCATTAGGTTTGCCATGTCTTCTGGCTCAGTATAGGTGGCTCCATCTACAATTAGCTCTGCACACAATTGTGTATTGCCTTTGAGGCTGTGAAAATAGCTAAAGAATACTTTGTGATTGTCCTTGGCCTGGGAGGCCAAATGTACCTCAAATTTTCCTGTGGTAGACTTACTTTGTCCTCTGAGTTGTTTTGTTTAGTTTTGAGGAGTGTGATTTTATCCTGCTGGGTGCTGCACTTCCTAATTTTTGCCATGATTTTCTTCCTTTTGTTATACAGCTTGTTGATTTTATGATTCCACCTGGGTAGTTTGTTTTCTAAGTTAGTTATGTACTTCTTCCAGGTGGGCACAGATGCCTCTATGGAGCTATTAACATGCTTGTATAGGGTTTCTGTGAACAGTTTTGCATAGGCAGCAGTGTTCTCAGGGTTTATGTGGGCTTGAAATTCTACTAGGTTATCACTTGATAGCAGGAAACTAGCCTTAGGGTAGTTCCTGCATTTTCCAGGGTTAGCTGGGGTTCCAGGTTTTATTCTCACTTCATAGGGGACCATTTTGTGATCTAACCTTACCAGAGAAGGCGTTACACCAGGAGGTGTGCAGCACTCTTCCCGTATTAGTGAGGACACATTATGTACTTTTAATTACCCATCCCAGGTGTGTGCCTTCCACTCTGGAGCTGAGAGGCAGAGCCTTAACTACTTTGATGCCTTGTAAAAGATCAGGATATGGTATAACTTATTTTCATCTTCTGATTATGGTGTTTCTTAAATCTTCATAATTCTGTATAGTGGTCCAAGTACCATCCCTGTTGTCCTGTCTGTCATAGATCTAAATCTAAGTACATTCACAGCAATCTTTATTATTGCCTCCCAAAATCAAGCTGCATGCACACACTTTTTATAACATGAAAATAGAAGTGAAGTTCTGAAATTACAGTACTGCTTTATGTACAGAGCTCCGAATTCAAAACACCATGATATAGCAAGCTTTTTTGGTCAGTACTCCTTGGTAATTTTTTTGCCTGACTGTTATGCATAACATTTTCAGTGTCGGCTAATTTTGTTTTTTTTTTGCAGTGTATTATTGTTTTCTTCTATTTGTTATCCCACTTTGTATATAAATGGGTCTTGACTGAAATGGGCTAGTTAGGTTGAGCCTGGTTACCTGCTTAAAAAGGAAGGCAAAAGAGGAAAATGTACATATTTATACTTTAACATAGAATTGATTGCTTTGGAAGAGCAGTTCATGAAATTACTCGAATTTCCTCCCAAGTATGTCATTGTCTACATTGTTTAGTATGTTGTTTTGTTTTGTGTGTGTGCGTGTGGGTCTATATTATTTAGTCAAAAACTAATTAGCAGTGAAAGGCTGTTCATCGAACACAAAGCATCAGACGTTCATTGAACGTTCACGTCTGGGAACGTTTTTCATAGGGAAGGGAATTACTTGTCCACCACAGCGACCATCTCGCAAACACTGCATTATTTCAAACCCACCAAGGTGGGGGCTATGCCCCTCATGCACCCCTACTTATATATATGAAAATCATTCACTGATGTGAATGGCTGTTCGATGCCTTGTGTTCGATGAACAGAAGTTCACTGCAATTAGTTTTCAACAAAATAATATAGACCCATGTACATATATATGTGTGTGTGTGTGTGTGTGTGTGTGTGTGTGTGTGTGTGTGTGTGTGTGTGTGTGTGTGTGTGTGTGTGTGTGTTTGTGTGTGTCACTGTATGTATGTATATATATATATATATATATATATATATATATATATATATATATATAATATGTGTATATATATATATATATATATATATATATATATACACACACATTATATATATGTAAATATATATATATATATATATATATATATAAAATGTGTGTGTTTGTATAAAATATTTATATGCTTATGTAGTCTCCCTCTTTTACTTGCAGGTTAGGAAGTTACTTTAGTCCGAGTTTTAATAGTTTTACTGGTACCTGTACAAATAACAACATACTCCTTACTTGAGTAAACATGTGGTTGTTTTTGTCATACGTTATCCTGCATGGTGGTGAGTTCTGATCAATGCACAGTTTGGAGAATGCAAATCTTAGGTGTGTATTTGTAGTTGCATTTTTGTTGAAAATATTATAACAATCATCTGAATAGTGAGGCTGAATGTGCAAATATGGGAAATATATGTGTTAGGTCTGAGGATGTGATACCTTGCAGAGTTGTTCCCTCCTCTACACTCAGGTACAGAGCTCATGGAGTTAGTATTTGTAATTAACAGGGTTTGTGGGGAGTTCATAGCCTAAAAGGTACCCTGTCTTTTGCCACCTAAGAAAATTATTTTCCTGTGCCACTGTCGAGCAGAGCCACAGAAGTGATCCCCGGGGTGAATTTCCTATTTCCCATCCAATCCTCAAGATTTTTCTTGAAGAGTGCTAATGAGGAGCTTTGTTTGATATAGATAGGTAGTTTATTCCAGAGTATGGGATGCCTCTGGGACAGGAATCTATCCCTCTGGCATGTTCTGTTTATTTTGGTGACAAGGTTTAGGTCCCTAGAACATGTAGATCATAGGGATTGGGATTTCTTTAAGTAGAGCATGCCCAACAGCTCTGGGTTTGACATAGCTTTGTATTTTGGGCAGAGATCACCTCTGAGTAGGCGATATGCGACGCAGTAAAGCTGGAGTTTTTTGAGACAGTGTGCGTAGGGCATCTGTTTGAGGTCAGTCATCCTCTTTGTGAGGTATTTCTGCGGCCTTTCCAGTTATTGTAGATGTCTTGTGAGGTACATACCAAAAGGGGTGTTGCACTCTGTAATGGGTCTGAGTGATGAGCAGAGGGGAACAATGACCTCTTTTTTTTTTTTTTCTGGATGAGCACCCTTTTGTGATGAGGTGTGCCATGTAGAAGGATTTCCTGACTACTGTGGCAATGTGATTATCAAAGGAGAGACTACTGTCCACCTGTGTCCCAAGGTCTCTTATCACACTTATGGTGTTAACTATACTACCACCTATGTTGTAGTTCATGGGTACAGAGTTTTTACCAAGGGGATGACAATGCACTTTTTGGCATTGAGCTTGAGGCCATGGCTTTGACACCAGTCATCTGACTCAGTGAGGCCCTTTTGTAGGATGTCCACATCATTAGGAGTTTCGATTATGGCTCCTAGTTTGCAGTCATCTGCGAACTTCGTCAGCCAGAGACCTTCTGCGTTAGCCTGTACTTCAGAGAAGTAGATACCAAACAGGAGAGGATCCAGGACTGAACCCTGTGGTACTCCACTTGCACTGGTCTGAAGTCGGATTTGGAGTCTGCTACTTTCACAGTGTGGGTTCTGTCAGTGAATCAATTGGCAACCCATCTTGTGACATAAGGATTTATACCTAGTTTAGTGCATTTATCTATAATTCCAGAGTGGGGGATGATGTCGAAAGCCTTGGCAAGATCTAGATAGGCTGTGTGAACCACCTTACCCTCATCTACGGCTTTGGTGACTGCTTCAAAGAAGTCTATCAGGTTTAGGAGACATGATCTGCCTTTTACAAACCCAAACTGGGTGGGGTCCAGAGTTTGGAGATTACCAATGTCTTTGTTTATAAGTTCCATGATGATATGTTCCATGGTCGTGCAGACCAGACTCGTCAGGCTAATGGGGCGGTAGTTCCCGGGGTCTGTGGTGGCTCCACCTTTGTGGAGTGGGATAACCGTCTCTGTGCACCATTCAGTGGGCACAAAGTCTGAGGTGAGGCTATGATTGAACATGGTACTTGGGTGGGGTGCCAGTTTGTTCTGTAGTTCATGTAGAACACAGCCTGGGATGTTGTCTGGTCCCATGGATGCTGTGTTTTTGGCTTTGGAGAGTGTGGTTTTACCTGTGCAGCCGTGATTACAGGAACTTTGCATTCTTCCGGTATAGAGATAGGTTCAGTGCTAACTTTACCCCCCACTCACCCCCTAAAGGGCCCATCTGCCAGGATGTTGGCAATATCAGTTGGGTCTGTATATTTAGTGCCATTGTGCTATAACTCAGAGCAGATCTGAGTGTTGCCATTGAGATTCTTGACATAATATAGAATGCTTTGTGGTTGTCTTTAGAATCAGTGGTGATTTTGTTTTCGTAACTTGCTTTTGAGGATTTTATGAGGGATCGCAGCTTCTTACCGAGGCTGACCAGGGAGCTCCTCCACTCATGGGATTTTACTCTCTTTTTGCAACAGTTTCTTCCTTCTGTTGTTGTTTGTTTATGGCAGGGGACCACCAGATTGGCTTCCTTTTTTTGGAGGATAGCATCTTGGTTCTGTTTGGGATAGCACGATCCATGCACTCGTGTAAGTGCTTATAAAGTGCAATTGTGTAGGATTCAGTAGTCATAACTGTATTGTCCATCTGCATGGGTGTCATGAAGTTCACCACTTCTGTCTTAAGAAGCATGAAGTTAGCTTTGGAGAAATTTTTTACCATGGTTTTCTTAATGGGGGGTGGGGGCAGGATGCGGATATCTAGGGTGATTAGCTTATGGTCGGATTGGACCAATGAGGTGTTGACTTCAGGTGTGGAACACCGGTCACTCATGTTGGTAATGACTAGATCTAGGATATTGTTGCCCCTGGTAGGGGTGTGGATAAGTTGATCCAGGACATTGGAGTTTATGAATTCCAGAAAGCGTTGAGCGAAGGAGTTAGTACATGAGTAGTTTTCCCATTTAATGGTGGGGTAGTTGAAATTGCCCATTGTTGGGGTGTTTGGTTGAACCCTAATATTTTCCAGTACATCAAGAAAAGAGGAGTGGGAATCCTGGGGCATGGTATGGGATCTGTAGCAAGCTACAATTTGGATTGCAGGTTTGCCCAGAGTTAGTTGCACTTGAATAACATCGGATGCATTATGCTGAGCAACTAGCCTGGAGGTGTGGATATCCTTAATGAATATGGACACACCTCTGCCTTTGGTGTTCCAGTCCAGGTTACATGGCCGAAAACTGTGGTATGAGTTATAGCCTGGTAGTGCAGAGCTGCTCTCTGGAGCCTTGAACCAGGTCTCAGTCACTGTACAGATATCGATGTTCTCCATTTTAAGGAGTGCCTCGAGTGAATGCATTTTGAGATTCAGACTTCTAGCATTGAGTAGCATTACCCTCAATTTTTGCTTGCCTGTTCCTGGTATGGTGGTGAATTTGTCATTTGAACCTTGCCTAAAAAAGGCACTATAGGGGCGGCAAGAACCTTAGCCAGTATCTGGAATCCCAGGGGTGACGGGTGCAGGCCATCTCTGGCAAAGCATCGTGGTCTGTCGACCATGTAATCCCAGGCAGACCGGTACTGGATCCCTTTAGAATTACACCAGAAGCTTAGCCAATTGTTGAAGTCAATCATTTTGTCCTTGTACTGCGGTATCATTCTGGGTGATGGCAGAATGCTACTCAGGGCTAGGGTCATACCTGCCTGGGCTACAAGATCAGAGAGCTCTTCCGTGTCTCTCTTCATGTAGTTCAGGGAGGTATGTCTCAGGTCGTTCACACCAACATGGTCATATTTGTACTTGTTGTGGAGTGACTTGTGTGTGTGGGTTATGTGGCGGATCCTGGCACCCGACAGGCAGCTGACAGTAACCTTCTGTTTGTTTAGCCTGGTGAGTGGGACATCAGTGTGCCTGACTATAGAGTCACCTATGACTAGTGTGTTGGGTACGTTGTTTTGCCTTATTGGCTGTGGTTGAGTGGCACACTGAGTCGGCGGGCTATGTGTCATTTGGGTTGTGTTGGGGGTGGAGGTTGCTTCCATTTCTGTTTTGGAGGTCTCTGTTGCTTGAGCAGATTATTATTGAGAGCCTCTGTGAATGTTTTTATGTTTCTATGTGTGGATTTTGGTGGTGTAGATTTAGTGAGACTATGTGATGGGTGTGATGTGGTGCAAGTTTTTACCTTCTCCTCTTGACTGTCAAGTTCAGTCTTGGTTGGAGAGAGCTTTACCTCCAGTTTGGCTAGATAAGTGCATCTCTCACAGGTTGTAGTGTTGGGTGGTAGGAGGAGAGGGTTGTCTGTGTACATGAGGCAATTTCTGCATTGCCCCAAGATGCCCAGATTCATCAGATAGACAGGAGAAAACACTGGGAGCTGACCTTTGGACATGCCTGAATAAAAAACTGTTTTCCTCTAGATAAATGAGGAAAGTGAGTACAAGAGCTGTTTTTCTCTAAGCAAGTGAGGAAAGTAAGTACCAAAACTGTTTTCCTCTAGGCAATGAGGAAGGTTGAGTGCTATAGTAATTAGTAACTTATTTAGTGCTTACAACAAGTTCTGAACAAGTGCTGATCACGAATAAGCAAATTCAAGTGCTAAAACTAAGAATCTGTATCTGGACAAAACTAGTTACAGGAAAAGGGGGAAACAAGTGCAAATGTGGGCTTTTAAATCCAAAAGTTGAGAGAGATGGAAAACTTAAGTGTTACATTCTCCATATCAGATAAGGTGCAGGCAGCAAAGAAACATTCTAATGACATTCCTTTCAGATTTTATAATTGAACTTATTTTTTAAATTGCAGCTTTCATGGGTATGGGTTTCGCTCCTGTGATGGGTCTGCCTTACAGTCGCCTCTGCGTTGAAACAGTGCTTGTTAAACATAAGTCCTGTTAAGTGTTGAAACTGATGTCTCAGTAAGGAGTGACAGACTTTCAAGAGGATGAGAAAGGGCAGTACACACTTTAAAACAGGCACCTTACCTGGAACGGTTCTGATGATCAAAACTGATATTCGAAGGACAAGTGAACTTCAGTAGTAGCAGTTCCTTTGAAACAAGCCATGCAAACTCTTGGGGTGCAGAATGGGAGCACCACCCCTCAGATCACTCAAAATTCAGCTCCTCATGCAGTTTAAGTAGGCTATCAGTTTGATGCTTAGAGTTTGCAGAAATAACTTCGGAGAGATGCATTAGTCCTCTTCATCAAAATGTGTTACTTGAAAAGAATGCAGTCTGCTCACTTAGAAAGCAGGTTATTTTTCAGAAGGGGTAGGTTGCCACACCCAAACTTAAACCAATCAAATCCACAGTCTGTGAACACTGAGACGATGGCAAAAAGTCCCCAACTGCAATATCCTCCTTCAGTAAACGTATATTTTGACAAATTTGCTGTCATTCAAGTACTGGGTCAGATTTGATTTTTGACCCTCCGATTTAGCTGTGATCCTCCTAGTTTTATGATATCCCTTATAAAGTCTGACGTGTTTATTGGTACATATGAAATACGTAAACTAAGCCCATATATGAAGATTCACTACTACTAATTGTATAGTGTCTCATATGTAAGGAAATATAAAAGTGCCCCTCTCTCTGACCCTCTGCTATGATTTTTAAAGATCTGTGCTTTGATCTTTAATGCTTTAGATGTTGAGAGATATGGTCATAAATTTGTATGATATCACTTGGGAGTTTGTAGAAATCAAATATAGTTACTACTTTAAATTCTGGTATAAGGCTCATGATCCTAGGAGGTACTGAAAAAAGTAGAAAAAAAAATTCAGCAAAACAGTTGTCTTGCCCTGTGAAATGCTAATAGTTAGAAGATGGGTATTTCAAAATGCCCTTTTTTTCTGAGCCTGAAAGATGCTCTGTAATGATAAGCACATTTATGAAAATAGCCAGCAGTTGAAGTCCCTTTCAGGATATTATGCACTATTTGACTTCAAACTTCTAACATTTCACTAAAAAATGCCGTTGTCATCCCCTCCCCCCTCATTTTACGAAGTACTTCAGACTCAAAAAGCACTCAATCAAGTTCAGAAGGCACACAGTCAACACAGAAAGTGCTGTATCAAGTTAATTTGCAGCACTAGTAATCCATCTGTCTCATTTAATGAAGAATTGACAGGCCATACAACACTGTCTTTGAAAAGCAGCCTGCCTTGCTTAGCAATAAATTAACTTGGCCCTAAGGGGAACAAATGATATACTAGAGTATCCCAAAAGTACTTGGGAAGGGGAACTGTCTCTTCCATAGATGATATTGTGCAGAAATGTCCAAAATTCTCAGATCATCTGACATTCGGTCAAATCTGACTGGTTTGCCAAGTTTGCTAGCTTACTGAACTAACAAAAACAAAGAGCTAATTTATGTTGCCTTTTCCAAAGTTTTCTAGGTTGTCTAGTAACAAGAAAGCTTGGCTTGCTGTTTAAGTAAGCCTTTAGTGCTGCATGGAAGCTTTGAGGTGAATTGTTTTTAAATGACAGTGCTGTATATAAAGAGGGTTTGTCTTTTTATTTGCAAGGTTCACTGCTGTGTGTTTATTTACCAGGTCATGTTTCAAGCTTCCAGATCCGGTCCGCTGAAGAGCAGACGGCCTCCCTTGCTTGATGTTGCTACTTTATTGTTTAAACATCTCCACCAGTCTTGGGAATTCATGGACATTAGTGTCCAGCCCAGCATAATGATGTGATTGCACTATATTTAAATTGATTTCTGTTTTTATTTTCACTACGGATAAGGTAATATGTATATATTATTGTGATACCTGCCTTAAAGGATCACCCTTAAATACATTCTGATTAAGTATTTCAGTACTCTGAACTGCTCAACTTTCTTACAAATTATTTTAAGCAAAATTTACAGAATATTATGTATTTATTTAGTCAGTCTGCTTCACTATTGTTGACTGAAAAAAAAGTGATAGGGTACAAAGTACGTAAATGGTTATTACCCTGGTACAGCTCACAGAAGGCAAGGTTCTTCTGCTTTGCAGACTTTACTTTGACAATAAGTATTACAGAATAATTATGTTTCTGTAATATTTTATATGTAATTTTGTTATACTGTTAAAGGTTTAAGGAATTGACCAAATGCATTTTTCAGAGTAGTTTTGATCATTCCCAAGAGCAGCTAATGTGCTTACCTTACACAGCACATTACAGGCTGTTAGGAGTTAATTTAGACGCAGACACCACTATAATTAAACATCTGGAAAGTACACTGTAGCTGTCTGGCATTCATTGCAGAGAACATCTGGCTGGTAACCCATACATGCAGAAACATAATTGAGAATGGAAATGTGCTGCTTGGAAGACATCTGTATGTATTAATTTATCAAAGCACTGCAGACTTTTAGGTACTGTGTTTTCACTACTGAAAGGGCACTGTTATTTGTTTCAGAGTTGACAGCCCTGTTCACAGTGTGTGTGTGTGTGTGTGTGTGTGTGTGTGTGTGTGTTTGTCAGAAAAAACTGTTAGTGGCAACCTGCAGCTTAAAGTTTATTACTTGATTCGTTCTTGTGCACATTTTGACAAATGCCTGCAGCAGAAGTATTTTGGCCACATGCATTTTTTTTCCATTTTCATGTATCTGCAGGACTGCAACGTCACACAAATGTGCAACTTAAGTATAAAAAGAAAAACCACTAAACAATCGTCTTCCCTCCCAAGTTAATTATGTATAAATTTCCTCAAAGGATTACACTGCCTCGATTCTCAGCTAGAGCGTCTTCTGTGTGGAGGCATACGTGAATGGGGCGTGCCTTCGTTGAAGGTTGTATGTCAGGGCTGGTAACCCGGTACGTAAAAATCCACTACCAATCATTAGCGGACTGGAGTTCCGCTGTGGCGACCCCTAACCGGGAAAAGCCGAAAGACACAAACAATTACACTGCCTCAGACTTCACCTGTGTGTGCATGTGTGCGTGTGTCTGTGTATGAGAGCACACATAATTGACTTTACTGTAGTATGATATTTCAGACATTGGAGAACTTCATGGTGCAAAATTTGTTTTGCTTATTGGGTTGTCTAGCTGGGTAGAGCTATTCTTCAGTGGAGGCCCTGGAAAGAATCACCACAAAATAATACAACTTCATTTCAAAAGATAGCTATGAGCAGAGCAGGTTACTGCTCGTTCAGATGCAATACATTCTACAAGACCATATTAGACATAACCTGATTTCTAGGCAATTGGTATTATTTACAAGTTGTGTTAGAGTCAGCTAAGATCCATTTATTGAGTGACCGGTAGAGCTGATGAGTAGTGAGTAGACATAAGTAAGAGCTGTAATTTAAAAGGAAACCATGATGTAATAGGTACCAGAGACAAAGTGATAAAAGAAGGTAACGTGCTTAAGAGTATGAGTCAATGTGCAATGAATAATAGCTTTTGTAGTCATCAGACACCCAACTTGCAGCTAAAAAAGAGAAATAGGCATACCTACACCCTCCCGACTAGCATAAGTACAGCTGTGGAAGCTTATAAATGAACCTTGTACATTGGTACTACTTGCTATGTGTGGACATGAGTAGATGGCATGAAGGGCACAGGGCTTACTGCAGTAAGGCTTGTAGTTTCAGCCACACTCGCCCATAATGTGGTGCCTATCATGTTGGCACAGGGCTTACTGCAGTAAGGCTTGTAGTTTCAGCCACACTCGCCCATAATGTGGTGCCTATCATGTTGGCACAGGGCTTACTGCAGTAAGGCTTGTAGTTTCAGCCACACTCGCCCATAATGTGGTGCCTATCATGTTGGCACAGGGCTTACTGCAGTAAGGCTTGTAGTTTCAGCCACACTCGCCCATAATGTGGTGCCTATCATGTTGGCACAGGGCTTACTGCAGTAAGACTTGTAGTTTCAGCCACACTCGCCCATAATGTGGTGCCTATCATGTTGGCACAGGGCTTGTAGTTTCAGCCACACTCGCCCATAATGTGGTGCCTATCATGTTGGCACAGGGCACTCTTAATGCAGATTCTTATCTAAAATGTAAGGTCCAGTATCGAAGAGCTCGAGTACCACAAATAGGACTGACGCCGCATGTTCAGACCACTCGGCACATAAAACTTCCCAGGGTTGTCGGTCTCTGCCTCACACTCCACAATTCGCTCCATAAGTGGATGAGTTTGGCTGACTCTTACTTGCTGTGAATGAGTTTGATTTGGATACTTGGTGGCTTCAGGCTACTTTAATTGAATTTCTTTTTTTTTTTTTTGTAAGTAAAATCATGTTTTTTTTTCTTACTTTATTTGATACCTTAATCTGTTTTACTGAGTTGTAATTCTGAAGTAAGTAAATATCTTTACTTATCTTGTGTGTGTGTATGTATCTGTATGTATATCTGCATATATGTATGTGTAATGTGTATGTATATATATATATATATATATATATCTGTAAACCTGTGTGTGTGTGTGTGTGTGTGTGTGTGTGTGTAAGATGGTTACATAGAAGGACTGGAAAGAATGGCTGGAGGAAGATTATTCCAGAATTTTGAAACGTGTAGAAAATGCATGATTGCAGGTAGGCAGCAAAGTTCTGAGGTCTGTGTAAGGTGGTAGCATTATCCAAAGCTGTAGCTAGGATGGGACAAAAGAGGTGGCAACAAACACAAGCTTATTAAATGGTTGTTATTGGCTCTTGTAACCAGTGTCTGTAATCATTTAACAGATATGATCCCGATTGCTAATGTTTAAATGCCATTCATTCCTTCAGTTGTACAGTTTTGGTAATCATTTTAAAATGATTTCAAAGACCACTTGGTGTGTGTCTGTGTGTTTATGACCTGTAGCATGACTCTAGTGTAGCTTTTGCTCAGTTTATGAATGGTGTTAGTGTATCAAGGTTATCAGACTGCTATTATGTACAGTGCATAATAACACTTTGCCTCTATAGGATATTTTTCCCCTCTTTTTAATCCTCTCTTCTGGTTGCAGGACAAAGCTAGCTAACCTAACTGTAGCTCTGGCATTGCCAGCTTGAGATTGGGGACTGTAGGCAATGGATGAGGCATGCAGCTTTAAAAAAACACTGTGGACAGTGATGGGTTGTGATAGGTTGTGGGCAACAGTGAGAGACAGTGAGTCAGCCCTTTGAAGAATGGGAATCCAGTTGGCTGTTGCTAGATGGCATTTGTACGGTAAGAAGGATTAGAGAATCTGCAAATCTGGTTGACCAAATCCTGAAGGCCAGATACGTTAGTTTTGGAGGAGTAAACTAGGAGGGGAAATTCATGTTGTAGTTACCAAACATGCTTCATGGGTCAGAAACTTGGAGTTACAGTAACATACGTTTTGTGATTAGTAGAGTAAAAAGGGAGACGAGAACGGAACCTAAGCTTGAGCCTTGAAGTACTGCAGGGGAGAGCGTATGTGCAGAAGAAGCTGAGTTGAGTTGGCCATTTGTACCTGAAGAAAAATAGCTGGAGAGGTAACTAATAAACCAGGTAATTGATGAATCAACAACATTTGCAGAGTATATCGCTCTTAAGAGTAAGCTGTGATTGACAGAGTCCAACACTTTAAAAAAGTCAACAAAGATAGACCCATTAAACCAGCACCGGCAAATAACACACATAAATACACGAAAACATACTCAGAGGCTCTAAATAAAAATCTGCAAAAGCAACAGAGACCTCCAAAGCAGACATCCAAGCAACCTCCACACCCCATCACAAACCATGAAACACATACTTCACATAATCAGTGTGCCATGCAGTCACAGCCCTTAAGGCAAAATAACATACCCAACACACTAGTAAGCACACTGATGTCCCACTAACTAGGCTGGATAAGGAGAAGGTTAAAGTTAGCTGCCTGTCAGGCAGCAGGATCTGCCACATAACACAAGCACTCTGGTCACTCCAGAACAAGTACAAATACGACTCTGTCATTGCCTGTGTTGGTGTGAGTGACCTGAGACTTACCTCCCTAGAATACATGAAAAGAGACATGGAAGAGCTCTCTGATCACACAGCCCAGGCCGGTATGACCCTGACCCTGAGTAACATCCTGCCCTCACCAAGAATGATGCCACAGTATAAAGAAAAAAATGATCAATTTCAGCAATTGGCTAAGTTTCTGGTGTCATTCAAAGGTGATCCAGTATCTGTTCATCTGGGATGACATGCTCGACAAGCCACGTTGCTTCACAAGAGGTGGCTTGCACCTGTCACCCTTAGGCTTTCGAATACTGGCCAAGGCTTTTGCCACCTCCATAGTGCCTTTTTTAGGTAAGGCTCAAAAGACAAACCCACCACCGTAAATAGCACAAGTAACCAAAAACTGAGGGTAATGCTACTCAACGCCAGAAGTCTAAACCTCAAAATGCATGCACTCGAGGCACTCCTCAGTATGGAGAACATCGATATCTATCTGTGCAGCAACAGAAACCTGGTTTAAGGCTCCAGAGAGCACACCAGCACTACCACGCTATCTCATACCATACCTTTCGGCCACAGAACCCAGACCGAAACACAAAAGGCAGGGGTGTATCCATATTCATCAAGGATACCCATGCCTCCAGGTTAGTGGTGCAGCACGATGCCTCAGAGATCATCCGTGTGCAACTAACAATGGGCAAAACTGCAATTCAAATTGTAGCTTGCTACAGATCACCCACCATGACCCTGGACCCCCATTCCGCATTTCTGGAGACGCTGGAAATTATGAAGGTCCTACCAAACACCCTAATATTGGGTGATTTCAATTACCCAAACATTAACTGGGAGAATTACTCAAATACCAACTCCCTTGCCCAACTCTTCTAGAATTTATAAACTCGAACACCGTAGATCGACTGGTCAACACCCCCACCAGAGGTGAGAACATATTGGACCTGGTCATCACCAACATGGGCTACCGGTGTTCCACACCGGAGGTGAACCCCTTCGCTGGTTAGATCAGACCATAGACTAATCACTGTGGATATCCACATTCCGCCCCCACCCCAATCAAGGAAACCACCATGAAAAACTTTTCAAAAGCACATTGCTCAAGACTGAGATGGAAAGGTTCATAGCCCCCATGCTAAAGGACAGCACTGTCCAAGCTGCTGAATCCCTTACAAAGGCACTGTATGAGCACCTGCAAGAATGCATGGATCGTGCTTTCCTAAGCAAAACCAAGACTCACTCCTCCAAGAAAAGGAAACCAGTCTGGTGGACCCCTGCCATAAACAAGCTATACAATAGGAGGAGGAAACTAGTACAGAAAAGAGTAAAATCCCAAGAAGGAAAGACATCCCTGATCAGTATCAGCAAGAAACTACGATCCCTCATAAAATCATCCAAGGCTAGCTTCGAAAGAAAAATTGCCAAGGACTCCAAAGTTGACCACAAAGCGTTCTTCAGCTATGTCAAGAACCTAAGTGGAAACTCCCAGATCTGCTCTGAGTTAGTGCAGAATGGCACAAAATACACTGAACTGACGGATATTGCCAACATTCTGGCAGGCAAGTTTAGTGCAAACACCCCACCCCCCACCCCCTAAAGGGCCCATAACCATACCAGAAGAATGTAGAGCCCCAGCAATCACTGACACACAGGTTAAAACAGCCCTATCCAAAGCCAGAAAAACAGCTTCAATGGAACTGGACGGTGTCCAGACGAGCTCCAAAATGACCTCACTCCTCACCTAAACACACTGTTCAAACTCAGCATCTCTACAGGCTACATACTCATAGTGGCGCACAGCAACAGTTATCCCGCATCACAAAGGTGGAGCCACAATGGATCCTGGGAACCATCGCCATATAAGCCTTTCTAGCCTGGTCTGCAAGGCTATGGAGTGCATCATCATGGAACAGAGACATTGGGAACCTCCAAACATTGGACCTTACCCTGTTTGACTTTAAGGGCAGATCATGCCTCCTAAACCTGGTGGACTTCTTTGAGACAGTTACCAAGGCTTTAGATGAGGGAAAGGAGGTCCACACAGCCTACCTAGACCTTGCAAAGGCTTTCAACACCATTCCCCATTCTGGTATTATAGACAAGCTCACCAGCCTGAACATAAACCCCTACGTCACGAGATGGGTTGTCAATTGGCTCACAGATAGAACCCACACGGTGAGAATTGCAGGCTTTAGGTCGGACTCTAAAGCAGTTACAAATGGTGTCCCCCAGGGCTCAGTCCTGGGACCTCTCCTGTTTGGTATATACTTCTCAGAGGTACAGGCAAGCACAGGAGGACTATGGCTGACCAAGGTCACGGACAACTGCAAACTGGGGGCCATAACTGACTCCTCTGGCTGATACAGACATCCTCCAGAAGGGTCTCACTGAGACGGATACCTGGTGTCAAAATCATGGCCTCAAGCTAAATGTCAAAAAGTGCATAGTCATCCCCTTTGGAAAAAACAAAGTCTTTCAAGACTTCTGACATGAGTAAACCTTTTATTATATTGTTTTTTGTGACATGACATCTAGATCAGTTGAATTTTGCTGAATGAATGGAATAATAATTCAGGTGTGAGTTTCTTAAGTTATCTTTGAATTTGCAAAGTACTTTATTTTTCAAACTCATTCTTGATTTTCAGGACTGGATTAGTAGTTTGGTGAGGGGCGAGTTATCTGAGCAAATGTAACATGGGTATCTTTTCATGAAGCAGGTTGATGAGCTTGCATATTTATTGCTGTTTGTTGTGAGCGGAGTTTACAGTAACAAGCCTGTGTCTGATTACCTGCCTATTTAGATTCTTTTGAAATGGAAATAAGCATTCATTGTCTTTTAGCAACATCGATGTGTTGTCTTTAAAATTAAGTGCAGCCCTTGATTTGTGTAGTTTTGCAGTCTGTTGGTAAGCCTCACTATCGGTAATGACCCATTGTTTTCATTGAAGTTACCTGTAAAGGGCTGAAACAGCTTGAGGACACAACTACACCTCTTCATCACATAAAGCAGCCTAGTTAAATCTGTACTTTCACAGTATAGCTTCGTACCATCTTCCCCCAGCACCTTTGTCACTCTCTCTTGTAATATAGTTATATTCTTTTCTCTTATGCCACTATAATTTTGTATTACTCTGTTTCTTAGAAATTGTATCCAAGTTAAACTAGCCTACTGTATATTTGATGCCATGTGTATTACAGATTTTTGAGTTGGTAGCTATCTAGTATGTATCAAATGTATATGTTTCTGTATGTAACCAAACTGTATTACATTTATAATGTTTCTGCATGTGACAGTTATAACTTCTGTGGAACTTTTATCTCTAGGCCTGCACTGAGAAGGAGCAGATTTTGCCCAGTTACAGATGGCAATAAATTGATTAAATACACACACACACACACACACACACACACACACACACACACACACACACACACACACACACACACACACACACACACACACACAAATACCATTCACACAACCATCTTGGAGCTTTGACACAAAGTTTGTTTTGATTTGTCACTGATGTGTGTGTGTGTGTGTGTGTGTGTGTGTGTGTGTGTGTATATCTTGAATTTGTTTGGTATGTTTCATACTTTGTACTCTTGCATGATTTTCTTCAAAACATACATACCTAGACAAGTAACAATTCATGAATTGTTTTTACCCTCATTTGACAAATTGTTCTCCTTCAGGTCTGCTATCACAGACCAGAGTACTACAACTGGTAGGTACGCTGGAGCTTCTTGCATCTTTGATTATATTAAGCCATTAACAGGTCTGACCTGTATAGTGTCTCTCCTTGCCTAAAGACTTGTATTATCACCTTACACTCACTCTGAGCGAGTCTACACTTCTAAGAAGTTGTTCTTAGAAAACTGTATTGCCCTTCTTGATGCTCTGAACGCACTCAAGATGTCAAAGTTGTCATGAGTTGTGACATTGCATCGAATGAATGTTTTCATTAGGAATGCTTTCAGCTTATATCCACCCTGCAAAGGTTTGTCTTGAAACTTGAATTTGCAGCCATGTGTATGACATTGGTCACTGATAGGTATGATGGCCCGCATTAATGAATACTGCCCCTGTTCTCTGTGGCATAGTAAACTTACTTCTCCTTCACACTGTCTTACCTTAAGAAATCCACATTTTAGACTGAGTAATTTCTTTTTGATTTTGCAGAACTGATCTCCATCTTTTTCATATTCTGCATAGTTTGTTGTTTCTACTATTCTGTCATCCTTACTTTTAATAGTTCATCTGTTAAAACTTAAACTTGACGGAACATGGGACACAGTGGGCTAAATAAGTAAGTCTTTAACCAGCGATCTTTGAGAAGAAGGTTAGTTTAAATTACAAGGGAGACTGAGTGACCAAACTGTGGATAAGTAGGGCATTGCAGGTAGTCCAAAACGGACTTTTCCTGTAGTAGGTATGTGATAGCATGCACATAACTCTGAACACACATGCATGTTGTATCAGTCTGCTTAAGGAACAGACATGTGAGCAGTTGATCATTGGTGGGCATTCCAGTTAAAAAAAAAAAAAAAAAAAAAATTCAGAACAGATATTTGGTTATTTGTGGGCCAGTGGTAACAACAGAAAGTAACAGGGGGGCAGTGAGTTATGGAGACAAAGAGACCATTGATTAGACGGCAACAAAATATCCAGCACTTAGAATATGGCATTTGAGAGAGTATAGCAAGAAGGCCCATATAAAAGGGGAAGGGGGTACTCATGATAGCAGACAAAGTCTTATACTGTGTGGGAGTCTAGGTTTGGTAGCTTAAAACAGCCCACATGAAAAAGTGCTAGCAGAAAACTGATTTACAGATTTCTTTGGGGAGCAACTCCCCCCTCACGTACACACGGGCACATGCGGGGAGCTGTGCCATGCCGTTTGCACTGCCTGCTTAATATGCTCAGCCCTGATGTAAAACTGCGTGTATCCTTCCGGTGTCTTGTTTTGTAGCCTATGGTGTGCATTCAGCCATGTGACTGTCACCCAGATGTTCTAATACCCTTTTCATCAAAGTGATTAGCAGAGAAAGTCTCCCTCATAGGGGCTTGAGGGAGCCACATGTGCAAAGTGTTGGGGAGTTGCATAAGGGTATGTTGCTAGAGAGGTGAATGATCCAATCCAGACAAGTAAAGTCTGTGATGTTGAGGCGGTTTAATTTTAATTTTAAGTTACAAGGATATGTTTAAAGAAAACTGATCTTGAACGTAAGGACAGATAGAAGCCATATATTTTAAAGATGCACACATTTTTTTAATGAAGGGAAGCAAATGATGACAGAGGTGCTTTTTTTTCTCTTTCATAATGGCACATCATTGCATTCTGTGGTTCAGAAAGGAAAGACTGGTGCCTTTTTTTAATTTGCTGGTGGCCTTCATCCATAAAAAAGCTGAAATATGTGAAACAAGATAACCAAGCAAAAAGCATATGCAGGTTTTTGGCAGTTTGGTTTTCAGGAATTTCTGCAGTGCCTTTGAACACGACTTACAGAATATTGAGTTGTCCAACATGTTGTTAACTCAGGATGAGGGCATGTCTTTGAAAAACACTGCCTGTTGTTTAACTTGGAGCTGCTGAGTATTTACATAAGAAATGTTTGGAAGCTAAGAGTGTGATAGCAAAACTGGAAGTAACTTTAGCATAGTATTTGAAGCACATCAGTTTCCCATTTCCAGTGTAGTGTTTCTATTTATTAAATGCCTTTATAGTTGAAATAGATATAAAGATTTGTAAATATGTTGTGTTTGTCTCTCTCTCTCTCTCGATATATATATATATATATATATATATATATATATATATATATATATATGTATGTATAAGTGGTGGTGCTGCGGTAGCGTTGTCGCCTCATAGCAAGACGTTGTCCTGCTCGAATCTCAGCTAGAGCGTCTTCTGTGTGGAAGCATACGTGAATGGGGCATGCCTTCGTTGAAGGTTGTGCATCAGGGCTGGTAACCCGGTATGTAAAAATCCACTACCAATCATTAGCAGACCGGAGTTCCGCTGTGGCGACCCCTAACCGGGAAAAAGCCGAAAGACACAAACAAACATGTATAATACTGAGTAGTGTTTTTTAATTCAGTAATATATATATTTTTTGGGTGTTGGCAACACCAGGTTCCTTGATCATAATTGCCAGACTTGCTATGCTGCCCTCCTCTATAAGTGAAAGCTCACCACCAGCATTAGATACTTTGTGGTGTAGGTGCAGCTAGAAGTAATATGCAGATATGTTGCTCAGGACATCGGAGAGTCCTGCAGTGTGTGTATGTAAAGGTAAAAAGAGCATGTCCTCCTTGGCTGGCCATAAAGTACAGGTAAACTGCCCTAAACCTTGTTTTATGTACATTGGATCTGTGTTTGCACCAGCCTTTTGTGTAGTAATATGCAGTGTCTGGTCCTAAATATATGTAGTAAAGATTCCCTAAAATTTGCAACATACTTCACACAGAAAATGTGTTTCTGTAATACATCACAGAGATCCAGCGAGGCTTTGTTCACCCGGTAAGCAGTATATCTTCTTTCAAGTTTGAGCAATACCTCATATGTACTAAATTACATCCAACTATGGCAACAATTTTATTATAGCGCATTCATCCATCCATTTTCTGGTGGCCCACTTTAACTTTTACAGGGTTGTTGGTACAGCAGAGGCTGTGCAACCAGCCAGTAAGCCACAGAATATTGAAAAGTGTTCTGGACAAGGTGCCACTCTGTTCTAGAATGCACATTCTTATGTACACACTGCAGAATTACCTAGGGTTACTTTGGAAAATGTCTTTATAAAGTGAAAGGAAGCCAGAGTACCTGGAGAAAAGCCACACAAATTCAAGGAGGATATACAGAGTCCACACAGAAAGTACTCCAGCTGAGAATCGTCCTGGAAAACCTCTTACTGTGTGGCTGCAGTGCAGCTCGCTTTGCTACTGTGTATGCCAGTGTGTCACTGCACAGTTGCTCTGTCATCATTATAGTCTTGATGATCAGCTGTATGTTAAGTGTGTAAAGAGTTCTGTAATGTGAGTCTGAGTACCACAGCACTGAATTCCATTTGAATAAAACTTTTGAAACGGCAGTCTAGCAGCAAGCATTCCCGTTTGGGGATTTGTGTCCCTACAGTCCACTTATTAATATATTATCACTCTGACGTTACACCGCCTTGTAGTAAAGGGAAATACTGTGGTCTGTGCAAAAACCAGTAATTCTGTGTTATGTCAAGGTTGTGTAACCTGGGAATGAAAATATATTATTAAAAGTGTATTGGGGGGTAAATACCCTGTATGGTGGTGCAAGGGGTGTGCCCCTGCAAAAACAGTTTGTCAGATGAATTCCAGTCATGTGATTTCAGGCAAATGACATTCGCTAATATGACACAGAACGAGGTGTCCAGCAGATCAGAAGTTGAATTCCATTAAACCAAATAGGAACTTCATTTTAACCCTGGAAACTTGTAGTTATACTTGGTCAACTGTACCTGGTTAACCATGTAAAATAAACTTCCTTTCAGATATTTAGCAATGAGTGCAAATTCTACATTTTTCCCCCTGCCATACATTGCTTGGTTAAGTAACCCCTTAACATGACGCCTGTCTACATTTCTTTCTCTGTTTCTTATTTGTTGTGATTTACAGATTCATTAGTTCAGTCATCAAGCTTTGGTGATACTGGACTGCGAGAATCCTCCTTGCAGTAACCCTTTGCTGATATTTTCTACTTTCCGTATATGTAGAACATACATATGTAGTATCATGATTGTTCATGTAGGAAGTTACTGACTTACTGAGTTCTCCTTACAGATGTATTTTTTTATTTTCTGAATTATCTTATTCCCACCAAAACAAAGGTGGGTTTATCCCTGGAATGAAATTTAATGAAAACTTTTCTTAAATACATGAAATACACACACGGGCGAGGGCTTTGTCTGTATATTCAGGTCACATGTAAGACACACAAGTATTTTTGTTTGGTGCCTTTAAAGAGCATTTTATGTCCACGTAATTTTTGTAATATTTTATATATCCTTCTGCTAGTGCTGTTGTAAATATGCTCTGTCTGGCACAATTTAGTGTATGTAGGGTTTATTTGGTTTAAAAATAAATAAACCTGTTGGCTGAGATTAATTGATGGATAGTGAGAAAAAGGAGGAATAGCTTTGTAAAACACACCTGGGTGAAACAAAATCTTAGGAAGATGGGAAGCTTGTATGTACAGCTGGGTCTATGGAAGAGGGGTCTGACAGAAGTGTGGAGACAGCCAAAGTATTTCAGCAGCTGTTTATGCCAAGCCGCTGTGTTTCCCAGTCTGGTCCTTGATTTTGATTTTGGCTCCGTATTGTTAGAGAAACAGTTTGTGGTATCGGCAGTCACTTGTATTCATTCTACTTTAACACAGATTCACCCATTTCCTCTGTGAGGAATACTGACATTGTGCAGAATTTTTCCCCTGGAACTAGAATCTTGAACATTTTTCTGAAGAACCGCCTTCCTTTAGTTTACAGTGAAACAGTAACTTCTGTATTAACTGTAGTTGTGGTCACAGCATAAGAATTTAGTGTTGCTGTATTGCTAGCAGGCAGTGTATCTGAGCTGGTGTTAAGTAACTTGTCTGTGTCATGTATATGAAAACATTTTCATTGGCAGTGGTGACAGTAAAGGTGCATATCGAGATAGCATGGTTACCATGATAATGTCCGCTAACATTAGCAAATTAATACTGATACAACAGAAACATAGGATTCCACCCGTGTCACTGCTAGACAGAGGTATCTGGTGCTTTGTCTAAACATGGGCTAAACTCTTGGCTAAGCTTATAAGGGCCTCAGGGCCAATAGCCTAGTAACCTGCTATGATCCATAACCGTAACAGCTGAAATATAATTTTCTCATGCATGTTTGTTTTGGCAGCTTTTGGAATCAACTCTACATATGGTTAGGTTTTGTCTCCCCCCCACCCCCCACCCCCATTTGTTAGACCTTTATTTTTGTTTTCTTAGTCCTTTGTTGTTAACTGTAGTGCTTATAATTAGACTTACATTTGTAACCTGGTACTTTTAAAACACATTTACTGTGGTTCTTGCATATGTAACCCATCATAAACAGTTTGGAAAAAGAGGAAAATTGTGGTCACTACTCAGCAGCCCAGGTCTTTTAAGTTCTTCTGTGAATACACAAACTAATTGTTTCATGGTACTTGCACTGGTTGGTACTGAGCAATGGAATGCTGTAATTTTGTATAGATTGGCTGGTATCATCAGTACCTATTTGCACCTGTTTCTAGCCATTTATTTACACTTGATCTGTTCCTTAGCTAAACACCTTTCCAGCCACAGAAACCTCCCTCTAACCATAGATATTTAGTCATCTTTTAAATGCCTTTATTAAATAATCACTTAGAAAACAAACCATATTAACATTTTTCCATTGACATACACTGTACATCACAGATCTTTTCTTGTTACTATCATCAGACCAGCATTACATAAATGACTAAATTCCTACATTTCCTTAAACCACACTCCTCCTCCTGAACATTATTCTGCATGTATTGTTCCCACAGTTTCCATTCATTTATATGAAATTTGCTCCTCCCCTTTTCTAAAAATCCCTCTTCCAGTTCTTTTATCTCTTTTGTTTTTATAATATTCCATTTTCTAGTAATTGCTTGTTTAGAAGCCAACAGAATTAAACTTAATAAGGCATTACTATGGGCCAGATTCCAAAAGCATTTCTCTCGGTGCAAGTCTTCCTTGATTCTGCATGACTTGCTCTAGGTGTAAGTGACTTAACTTCAGTGTAAGGTGTTACTTATAAACCAGTGTACACAGAGGGCCAGATTCCAAAACACCACCTCTCAGCCTGCTCTCGGTTTAAGTGGCTACTTACATTGAGACCAAGTCTTTTGGAATTGGGCCCTATGTCTTGGCAATTTACTTGACCCCCAGCCTAAAAGAATCATTGCCTTAGTTACAGCCATTTGTGCAGCCAGTATTTCTGATAGAGTACTCTGTGGGGAATTTGAAAATCTGCCAGATCATTGCACTCCCAAAACATATGTTCCCAGTTGCCTGTTTCTTCTCCATCTCGCCTCCAAAATTTGCTATCTATCAGAGGAGAAATTCCTTGAACTCTGCTTGGGGTATAAAAATACCTGTGCAAGCACTTCTAAGCAAAGATCCTAAACCTGCTGGACTGGACTTTGTTACATACTTGGGAGCCACACATATGTCCTCCCATTGTTATCTCATTAATTGCTTTTCCAGTCTTTTTTCCCAATGTATTCTAACCTCATCTTGACTGATTTTCACAGTTCTCATGCAATATTTTATATGCCCTATTAATTATCCCTTTATGAGCAGCAGCTTCTGTTCTAGATTCAAGTAAAAACTGTACCAGAACAGGTCCTACACCCAAGATTCCCCTATCCCTTTCTATTTGCATATACTCTTATCTCAATCCCAGGTATGGAAGACTGTCTCTAGCCTGTTATTTGATACTAATACCTTGGTTCCTTTGCCAGTTTTCTCCAGTAATGTCAGCACCCTATTGCTTTTTTTCTGACTCCTACTTGCAGTCATCCCTATTGGTAAAATCTCCTTTCTCCATTTATGTATTGGCTTAGTTCTTAGAATACTTTCTGCTATTTATGAATATAATATTCTGTACGGTTGTTATTATTCTCCTTAAGGATCTGCATACAAAATCCCACTAGGTCTTTATTTCTTGAACTCCTCCACCTGCTTCGTTATCATCCCTTTCTGCTTTGGTGTGTATATAAGTTATAACTGTGTCCCATAAAATCCGGTAATCGCAAACCACCTTGTGGCGTTTAGTCATGTTTGAGCCCTATACATGAGCATTGTCCGAGATGAGTGCTTATCATACAATTCTATCATTCCCCCTGTTTTAGCCTACACCCTGTGTTTGAGTTTGGACAAGTACAGGTTATATACTGTTAAAAACAGATTTTTTTACAGCTGTTGTACAGCTTTTTTCATTATTGTATGCATTATGATCTGGGATACTCAGGGCTATAATAAGGATAAAAGTGTGGTGTATGCTATTACGTTACCACTTTACCTAATGCTACCTTTACTG
The DNA here is from genome assembly GCF_019279795.1 of Protopterus annectens. Classification (NCBI taxonomy): domain Eukaryota; kingdom Metazoa; phylum Chordata; order Ceratodontiformes; family Protopteridae; genus Protopterus; species Protopterus annectens. The sequence continues at coordinate 421,990,637 of NC_056726.1, read as the reverse complement.
GTGCTGCTGCTGCTATTTTTCAGTTTAGTTTAGTAATATAACCACTGTTCACTTAAGGTGTACTGGTATTAGATAGTAGGCAACACCTGAGCATTGTACACGGAATGCAGTTTTAGATAGAAGAGATGTGGCTGTATTGTTGCTCAGTCTGAGTGTCTGATGTATGTATTTGTAATGCTTTAACATATGAGGTATAGCTATAGAGGTGAATTCATAGGACTGTGTGTGTGATGTGCAACCTTTACAGGAGTAGCCTGTACTGTCACAGTTACTTTTAGTGGGACTGTAATAGATTTACAGCACTAATAGGAGTGGATTGCACTGGCAAGTTTACATTAGGCTACTGTTAATGGGGCTTGCAAGTGTGTTTTTTGTGTGCAGTATTCTTGTGTTATGTTATTTACTTTTCAGGTGTAACTTAATTTGCAGGACCTCTCTTGCCATAGCACTAATGTTTGCCTGCAGAGTGCTTTGGCTTCCCTATGTAGTTGCAGTAGTCCTTGTTCTTCAGCTGTCCAAGCACAACGTAGGTTTCCCTTGGGGTTTGCTTTTGCAACTTTTGAAAGGAATCCTAATGTTCCGAGCAGTTTCTAGAGGGGCTGTCCTTCCAGATGTAAAACGACCTCAGCCACAACAGAAAGGTCATGGTCCACTTAGGGGTGGACAGCAGCATCCATAAGGTTGTCCCAGACTGTCCCATTTAGGAGGCAGTTGGGGCTGTGTCCTTCCACCTTTCTACCTGTCTGCATCTACTTGTTTTTTATGAGTGACAGACGATGCTATCCAGAGGATACAAGATTCCCTTCTTCACTTGCCTGCGCCTCACTGCCATTTTCTTTTTCTGATGTCCTACCCCATCAGAAATATTTGGCAAGAAAAAGAGGTCAAAAATCTTCTACAAAAAGAAGCGATCCAAGAGGTCCCATCAGACAGTAAACAATCTAGATATTTTCCAGGTTCTTTGTAGTGCCAAAGAAAGCAAAGAACCTCCGGTCCATACTGCGCTTAAACAGACTAAAAACCTTCTTTACAAGGGAAACTTTTCAAATGGTCCCAGTGCAATCCATTCTTCTGTTCTTATGTAAATGAGGTTGGAAGTGTTCTTTGGACACAAAGGATGGCTGTCTGCATAACAAGGTTGTAAAGTAGTCTAAGAGGTATCTCCAATTCTGGGTAGGTCACAGTTAGTACCAATTAAGGATACTATAATTTGGGCTCGTATCAGCACTACCTGTCCTGAGAAGCTGTGAGGGTTTTAGAGAAGGCTGTCCATTAGCATTCTAGCAGGTAATCATACTTTGTGAAGCCAGTTCCCTTGTGGACAGGCTAAGCCATTGTATGTATATGCCAGACAAGTGCCCTCCACCCCCCACCCCCTTAGTGGCAGTAAAGCTTTTCCATTGATGGGGACAAGTCTAATGTGACCTTTTTACTTCACCAACAATTTCTAAATGCAAAAGCTTCTACCTTATCCCCTCCATCCAGGAGATGCTCCAGGGATGCAGTGGTCAAGAAAAGGGCACATGGACTTTCTTTTGTAATGCTTTTCTCATTTTCTTACTGCTGCTGCCTCATTTGTTGGACAGCCCACTCCATCTACATCTGCTCAGGACCCTTCTGCCCTATTGTTTGGGAAAACTTTATCTGGACCTTCAATCCCTTTGCCTAACTGATTGCATTTCCCCTTCTGGTGAGCAACCTTTAATTTCCTTCCAGTGTGTTATAAATAATCACGTCTTCCAATAAAAGCAAATTACCCATAGGACTTGTAAGACTAAATTAATATACTTTTCATATTTTAGATATCTAAATCTCTTTAACAATCCTTTTCTGTCCCTTCCTTCTAGAATGTCTGGCCCAGATTTTTCACTCTGGACTCTTGTCAGTTTTCCATCAAGGTTTACCTAGGTGTTCATTCCTTAGCTCTGACTTTAAAAATATAGAAAGTCTTTGTTAAATGTACTTTTTTGACAACATTATTAAAAGATCTAGTTCCTCCTTGGAACCCATACTTTTTCTTTGAGAAGCCATTGCTACTCCAACTTGACTCTGCAGCTTCTGTTTATTTGAAATTGCTTTCTGGAAAGACTCTGTATGGCCATCACTTCAGCCAGGAGAATTTCAGATTTGTAGGCCTTTATCAGTTAATCTTCTTTGTTTTAATTTATTGTAAAGACAGGGCTTTCTTGCATATTAATTCTGTTTTGTCTTACGTTTCTATAGAGCCCAGAAACAAGTGTCAACCAATACATACATCTTCCACTTTTCTTCTCTCGGTATTTTCATGATGGTGAATGACTTCTGCTTGGATGTACACTGTCCGTTGAGGCTTGATAGTCATATTTGACCGAAACATGTGACATTGGGGGATTCAGGTGCATCACCTCTAGGACTAAGACTAGAAGATACTTAGCTTGGTTCATAAAACTTTTGCAGGCTACATTAGCTGCTCCCATTACCTATGACCCTCAGCACCAAAGGCAGCCCTTCAAATCTCTTCAGCTCTCCGTTGACGTTCATTGCTCAGAAAAGCACCCCAGGCTACTATTGCTTCCTAGGTTTACTATCCACGTTCTACCATCCATGTTCTCTGGTATTGGAGGGAAATGCTGACGTTATTTGCTGTGTCTGAAGCGCCATTTGTGCATCTGTTTCCCCTGGGTTGATGTTCACTTCAAAATGTCAGCATTTCACATTCACCAGTGAGGAGTTATGGAAAAGAAACAACCCTCCCGCACCTGTCTCTTCCTAATGCTGACTGGCAGAGAGGCTAATACAATGGAAGAAACAAACCAATGACAAGTAATGCTGAGAGCCTGTGAAATTTGAAGAATAACCGTGCAGGTTTTGGGCTCTGTCTGCATTTTTTAGGTCATACTTTTCAACTTCTTTACACAAGAATCTCCACCAAAGCCCCAAAATCCAGGATAATTTTTAAGTGTTACATACACTTGGGTAGAAAGCCTATAAAATATCATGTTTTTGGATTAACATTAATTTTCAGAAGACTAAGAAGTTTGGCAATGAAATGTCTGGCATTGTTGACTGACTATAATCATCTAGTGATTTACCAGAAAATAGAGTTTGCCAGGGCCAAAATATGAGCATTGAAAGGTGTGCTTCTAGGCCCTTTGGGAGACTACTGTACTGTAACAGCTACTCATACAGCTATGAATTGTTCACTGTAGTGACTGTGGACGCTGTCCCTACCTGTGTGTCTGGAGTAGGACGCTGGTTGCTGTTAGTATTTGCTTTAGCTGTTTGCAAGACTAAAGAGAAGAGCAGCAGTTCTGAGAAACAACATTAAATCACAGGTAATTTTTGAGAGGGACCTCTGCTAAACTGACAAGATACGTGCTCTGACTTAACCCTTGCTGTTTGAGTTCCGTGAAATAGTCCTTGATCTGGCATGGCAGGAATGGTAGAACACAATGTACTGTGTTTGCTGAAATAAGTTCAACAATTATCCTTGCTATAGCTTCTTGTGTGTGTGTGTGTGTGTGTGTGTGTGTGTGTGTGTGTGTGTGTGTGTGTGTGTTGAAGTGCATATAAAAGCAATAACTTGGCCATAATAGCTTTTGCTTTCCATCACAGTTAAACATCAGTCAACATTGTGCATGATAAACATCTGACTTTGTTGGTCTGGGCAGGATGTGCTGCAAGACAACAGATAGTACAGTTTTGTACCTACCATAAATGTAGATGTTCGAGGATCTCCATTGCTGCAGTCCTGACAAATGGGTACTCCGCTGCCCACCATCGGCCCGAATACCAAAGGGCTAGATCCGGCGTCGGTCACAGGTGCCTGAGACTGACGTAAGTACTTGTCAGTACAAATGCGCATGACTGACGCCATAACCTCAGTCTTTCTTGCCTCAGACGTCAGAATGCAAAAAAGAAAACACCACCCAAAAAACCCCAATCTAAAAAGAAAAAGGGGGAAGGAGGGAGGGAAAATAGGACTGCAGCAATGGAGATCCTCGAACATCTACATTTATGGTAGGTACAAAACTGTACTATGTTCGTCGTCTCCCATTGCTGCAGTCCTGACAAATGGGTAGAATCCCAGAGCAATGGAAAAAGGGAGGTTGGCCAACTAAATAGCAGGAGGAGCTGCAGACATGCCCTGTAAGACAGCAGTGGCAAACCCAGCCCTAGACCTAGAAAAAAGAGGCAAATGATAATGCTTTGTAAAGGTATGTACAGAACTCCAAGTAGCTGCCTCTAGAATGTCTTTCGTAGCTACCCCTCTCAAAAAAGCAGTAGAGGTGGCCGTAGCCCTAGTAGAATGAGGCCTGATCTCAACTGGAACCTCCTTGCCATGATGAGAGTAACAAAAAGCAATACAATGGCCGATCCACTTGGAAATAGTTTGTTTTGAGACAGCTTTCCCACTTGAAGCCACAGCAAACGAAACAAATAACTGTTGAGATCTCCGGAACTCATTGGTTCTGAACAAATAATACCGTAACTGCCTATGCACATCCAAAGAATGCAAAACTCTTTCCCCTTCATTTTGGGGGTTAGCATAAAAAGTAGGCAAATGTATAGATTGGTTCAATGCCACATTAGAAACTACCTTAGGCAGAAAAGTAGGATTAGTACGCAAGGAAACTCTGTCCTGGTGAAAAATCAGAAAAGGTTCCACTGCCATGAGAGCCTGTAATTCAGACACCCTTCTAGCAGAAGTAACAGCCAATAAAAAAGCAGTCTTCCAGGACAACAACTTCAATTCAGCCGCAGCTGCAGGTTCAAAAGGAGGCAGAGTCAGCTTTTCCAAAACAAAATTAAGATCCCAGGCAGGAGTAGGAGCCCTCCGTATATTCTTTGCCCCTCTAAGAAACTGTTTAAGCAAAGGATGTGAAAATAAAGGAGGATCATCATCATAGTGAGCAGAAATAGCTGCAGCATGCACTTTTATAGAAGAGAAGGACAAACCCTTGTCCAGTAACATAGTCAAATATTGCAAAGTACAACTCAAATTAGGCAACGTGACATCAAGGCCTTCAGCTGAACTCCAAAGAAAAAATCTCTTCCATTTATCAGCATAAACTTTCCGAGTACTAGGACGCCTGGCTTCCAAAAGGACATCCAAAACTTGTTGAGGGAGCTGAAGGCCCTCATCCTCTAAAACTGAATGCCAGGCTGTCAGATGTAGGGATTGCACCCTGACATTGAGAAAATGATTGTTTTCTTGAGACAATAAGTGAGGAATCCGCGGTAATGGCCAAGGTGTCCCGTGAATTAGGCTCCTCAGCAGAGGGGTACCAATGTTGACGAGGCCAATCCGGCGCTATAAGGATCATGCAAGGTTTGTCCCTCCTGACTTTCAACAGGACCTGTGGAAGAAGAGGCAGAGGAGGAAAGGCATACACGTGAAGGTTGCTCCAACTGAAGGATAGTGCATCTATTTTCCAGGCTTTCAGATGAAACAGCCTTGTGCAAAACAGAGGCAGTTGGGAATTCAGAGGAGAAGCGAACAGATTTATGTCTGGAGTTCCCCAAGCCATGGTCAACTGACGAAATACCTGAGGATCCAACTTCCATTCGTGAGGATCTACCATCTGTCTGCTCAGAACATCTGCTAACGAATTTTGTGCTCCTGGCAGAAACTGTGCTCGAAGAGTGATGTGCAGATCCAAAGCAGTTTCCCATAACAGCATTGCTTGTCTGCAAAGAGGGTAAGAATGAGTACCCCCCTGCTTGTTGATGTACCACATGACAGTTGTGTTGTCTGTTGAATCAACACCAGTCCCGGTCAAGTAGATCCTTGAATGCTTTTAAGGCAAATTGTACCGCCAGCATCTCCTTCATGTTGATATGCAAGTGAAGCAACTCCGGGGGCCAAAGGTCTTGAATCCATTTTCCTTTGAAATGAGCTCCCCAGGCTGACTCGAGGCGTCTGTCGTTAATATCTGACTTGCCTCGGTTGGGTCACAGAGAGTCCCTTGTTTAGGTGACATTCCTGAGCCCACCACACAAATTCTTTCTGAATGCAAGGGAGAATCCGAATGACAGTATCCAAATCGTGGCTGTGTTGAGTCCAAACGCTTTTGAGATACCACTGTAGCTTCCTCATATGCAGTTTGGCATTGGGAAGTACTAGAATGCAAGATGCCATGAACCCCAAGGCTTGAAGGACTGTCCTTGCAGTCAGCCTGGACATTACGGATAGCTGTCGGAAGTATAGGTGAAGATTTCTTTGTTTGTCCGGGGTAAGAGATGCCATCTGAGTAGCTGTATTCAGTCTCACACCCAGAAAACACATCTCCTGTGAGGGTACTAGACTGGACTTTATTTCGTTCACAGAATACCCTAGGCATCTGAAAGCTGTCATCACATACTGCAGATGTCGAAGAAGTTCGTGCTTGCCCTGAGCCAGTATCAAACAATCGTCCAGATAAGGATAAATTTGAATTCCCTGAGCCGGAGAAAAGCTATTACTGGAGCCAGGACTTTGTGAATACCCTGGGCAGTAGATAAGCCAAAGGGCAATGCAGAGAACTGATAATGCAAATTCCCAGTCCGAAACCTCAGGAATTTCCTGCAACTGGGCCTGATAGGAATGTGAAGATAGGCCTCTTTGAGATCCAAAGTCACCATCCAGTGATCTCTGCCTAGCATAGGCAACAGCTGCTGCAGTGTCAACATCTTGAATTTGGAATTTCCAGAAAGGTGTTTAGAATGGATAAATCCAGAATGGGCCTCCAAGTATTTCCCTTCTTTGGCACTAAGAAAAGACGGGAATAAAACCCCGTGCCCCTGTCCACAGAAGGAACTGCCTGTATTGCTCCCAGCCGGAGCAGAGAAAAAATCTGTGCCTGCGCTTCCAGTCTTTGCTGATGAGGCACATCCGGCATACCTTTGAAAGGAGGGAATGTGTGAAAATAAAACTTGTAGCCTCGAGTTATAATGTCCAATACCCATTTGTCCTGGGTAACCAAATGCCAATTCCCTTTGAAAAGTCCCAGTTTTCCTCCTAGAGGAGCTGCCAGCAAAGCAGAGTCCGGCAGCTGAAGACACAGGTCATTGGGACTGCTTCCGAAAGGACTGACCCCTGCCCACCCCAGCAGAAGGGGTAAAAGAATTCAAAGGCCTAGAAGTAACAGGGCCCTGAGAGGAATCCCTACCCCTACCACGCCTTGACCTGCCCCTAGAATGAAAATCCGAAGAGGGAAAAGACCATCCCCTAGCAGGCCAATTCCTACTGAACTTAGGGGGCTGAACCTGTAAGAAGTCCTTTACCGTCTGCATAGACTTAGCTTTTTCCTCCATTTTTTCAAAACTGATTCCACTGGAGGGCCAAAAGAACATCAGATTGCAAAGGAGCATCCATAATGCGAGCCTTAACATGCTCTGACAAGGACTGATCTCTAAGCCAGGCATGTCTGTGAACAACAGAACTAGTAGCAGCCACCCTGGAAGAAGCTTGTAAAGCATCAAAACCACACTGCAAAGAATGCTTACCAACCTGGTCTGAAGCATGCACTAAATCCTGAAGCTCCTTACAGTCAACACCTTCAGACAAAGCATCCACTTTACATTTCAATTGACTTGGCAAATAATTCTGATACCTGAGCATATGAAATTGACAATGTAAAGCTCTCATAGCCAAAGTAGAAGAGGTATACAGCTTTTTACCCCACCTATCCAGGGCCCTAGCATCCTTGTCCAGACGAACCGGATTCTTAACCACAGAAGCCTTAACACCTTTGGGGCCTTGAGAAATAGTTTCTGGATCAGCCCTAGGACTCTTATACAAGTACTTGTGCGCTTCCGGAACCCTGTAGTATCTATCCGGTTTAACTGGGGCAGGGAGCAGAGAATCTGGGTTAAGGGCAGCCTCAGAAAATACATCCTGAACAACATCCAGTACAGGGGGAATAGCCAAAGGCCTGTGCTGAGGCAAAAACAAGAATTCTCTCAGCCTTTTACGAGAATCAGAATAATCCTGGCCATCCCACTGGAAATGTTCCCTCATGGAATGCAAAGTTTCAGAGAAAGAAAAATCTTCTGGAGGGGACGCAGAGGGAGTAGCATCCTCAGCCTCCGAATTAGAATAGGGAGGGAAATCCTGAAGCTCTTCCACAGAGGAATCTGACTCATTGGGAGACTGAACCAGATCCTCCAACTCTGTGTCTATCCTGGGCCTCTTCACAGGGGGGGGGCATGGAACCCCTAATTAAAGTAATCAAATCTTCAGCCATCTTTAACATGTGCTTCCTAGGAGCTGGACCCTGGGGATTAGCACCAGCAGGGATAGACTTAGATTTAGAATGGCCTTTGCCTTGAGAAGGAGGAGGTCCAACTACCCTATGAGGGGAGGAAGCCACTGACAACAAAGAAGCACCCTCAGCCTGGCCTAACACAGGAGAAGCCACTTCCTGCAGTAACAAAGGCTCCCCTAGACACACTGGTAAACTGTCAGAAGGAGCCACTGAAGCAGTCAGTGGTTCCACAGAACCGACGTCCTGAGTGGACGCCTCATCCTGTCTGGACCGCAAAGACTTATCTTTGCGCTTCTTAGAAGAACCAGTCGTCGGAGAATCCGATGGCATGTTATAATTACAACGTTTACCAAACACTAGCCTAGCACAGTCCAACCGACGTTTGATAGTACGCTTGTTAAAAGTAGCACAAAAGCGACACCCAACAACGTCGTGCTCAGGCCCTAAACAAGGAATGCAGAGTGAATGGTAATCCCTATGAGGAATCTGTTTCCCACAAGAAATACAGTTATTAACTTTTTCTGACATCCGGCAATACTGAGGCAAGAAAAAGACAAAAAATGTTCCCAACAGGGTACTTAGCCAACTTGGTATCCGGTCTGAAACTCGAAAACCGACAGTTCCCGAACGCCGAACGGCACTTGCAAAAACTGCTTCTGCTGAGGACCATGCGGCAAGAAAGACTGAGGTTATGGCGTCGGTCATGCGCATTTGTACTGACAAGTACTTACGTCAGTCTCAGGTGCCTGTGACCGACGCCGGATCTAGCCCTTTGGTATTCGGGCTGATGGTGGGCAGCGGAGTACCCATTTGTCAGGACTGCAGCAATGGGAGACGACGAACATCATTGGTACCATGGCACAGTGAGTAGCATTGGCATAGACTTTCTGTTTGAGTTTTTGGCTGTGGCTCCTTTTGTGTGAAGTCTATTTGTCTTTCTGTATGGGTTTTATCCAGGTATTCTGGTTTCCTCCAATACCCCAAAGACATGTTCTAGGTACACTGATGTTCCTCAAACATCCCTGTAGGTAAGCATGCAAACACATGTATGTGTGCGTTTGTGTACCTTGTGATAGATGTGACTTATTAAGGGCAGTTTCACAGTATATGTGTATATGCATGGGTGAAAATAATAATGGTTAGCACATAAGTAAATCTTTTTACAAGCAAAAAAATAATAATAAAAAGCCATTGTCTTTCAAAAATATGGCATAAAATACATGACAGGATATTTAGACCAATAGAGCTTCTCAGGCCATCAATTCTATTTGCATAATTAAGTGGATTTTGACTCAGACCATTGCCCCAAGTATCATCCTGTCTAAAACCAATTCTACTCTGAGATGGGCACAGAATGTTGTTAGTTGTGTGGAGCATGGGGCTACTGTGGTCATTATTTCTTTAATTTTCCTCACATTCAAACTTCAGAAGTGCCCACAGAAGGTGTGTGGGGGTGTTGAAGATAGTGTGATTATTTCTTTTATTTCATACTCAAACCACAGAGGGGTGCACAGAAGTTTGATATAACTTGTCTGGAAAATGTGCACTGCCTAGGAGCTATAAGGTGAAATACATTACTGTGATTGTTTGTTTTTTCACTTTCCTTACAATTGAATTCAGATGTATTTGTAGGTGGCTATCGTTTGGTGGTAGAAGTAAGGAAGAAGGCATGACTGATCCATTTTACATACCATAAGTTGCAACATGACCCAGCCTAACTCAATTACTTAATTTTCTGGTATTTTACTCGGTGTACCCTAAGTGAAGGGGTTATCTCCTTCATTGCATGGATGTCCACAGCAAGTTCATATTTGACATGGACATAACCAGGCCATTCAGGAAACATTTAGCAACTTGTTTTTGTTTGTTTAACAAAACTCTGAAGTAAGACAATTATGAAGCTCACCTTTTCCAGATGGTTAGCAAATTGCATTCTCTTTTGCACTGAGAAAAATTACAGAACCTTGTCTATACCTCTAAAACTAAGTTTTGCTAGAGCAGTGTCTACCTCCTATAGCCTGTTTTATTTAATGCCACATTAGGTAATATTTCTTCTGCAAAAACTTGGCCTACTCTGTACATATTTGCAAAGTGCTGCTGGACATAATTCCAAGTCCATTTCTCCTTTTTGGGCTAAAGTAACGGTCTATGTTCCCATGTGTGACCCCATAGGATATTTGTTAACTATGGACTCTCTTCTAGTAGTTGACAAATAAGAACCTTCTTACAGATCTGTCATCCAGTACCAAAAAGTGATTATTCCCTTATATTCAGCTCTAGTCAGACCCATCACTGAATACAGTATTCCTTTTGGTATACACCTCACTAAACACATCAGAAAACCTGAAAGGCCCCAGAGGTTCCTAATAATAAAAGATCTTCTGTCTCAAGAACCTTAGTCACCAAGAGACGCAGGAAGGCCTATCACTGTACTCCTTGACCAATAGACTCCTGATGGGTCACTTGTGCCTTGGGCTTGCTTTTACTGTGACCTTAAAGATCCTTTTATCCCTGACCTCCTTTTTCTTCTGTAAATCAATAGTCTATCTAATACTAGTACCAGAAATCTCAACCTTCATCAGCAAAAGAGTAAAACAAATTGGAGAGAGAGGTACATCACCCAGATGAGAAATAGGTTTCACCTGCAGGTTAAGCAGTGCAATCCTTATACTCATTCAGACAAGACCTGAATGACTAGATGGGTACCCTCAAGTTCACAGTGGGACTAAAATGACCTTGTCATTGAGAGAGAAGGCAAAGATTGAGTGCAGGTGTTTGACAAGGAATATATGGTCATTAGACTGATTAGCCTTGTAGAGCAAGTGGTCATGTCCATTAAGAAGAGTCCATTGTCGGTAACATCCCTTCTGTCCCTCCCCTACTTTGTCTCGCTCCTCTTCCTGTATATTTCTTCTTTCATTTCTTTTTTCTTAACTTTCACACTGACCAAGTAACTGTGGAGAGAGGGGCATAGTATATTGTGAGACTAGGGAGGGTGACAGCCAGGGAAAATGTTATCAACCAAGTGGCCTTACTGCCTGCAGCATAGGTCTAAGTAGTTGTTAGTAAAGGACCTTCTTATTTCACAGCTGTCATTATGGCAAGTATTTGTTTTCTTTTTTTTTTTTTAATGGCATTCTTTATTCAGATAGTCGCCTCACAGCAAGAGGTTCTCCAGTTCGATTCTCGGCCGGAGCGCCTTCTGTGTAGAGTCTTCCTTGCAGTTGAGTGACACTTAAAGACATGCAGGTAGGTGTGTGCATGAATGGGCATGCCTTTGTTGAAGACTGGGTGCCGGGCTGGCACCTTGGCACCGTAAAAATCTACTACCAATCATAATCGGACCGGCATTCTGCTGTGGCGACCCCTAACCGGGAAAAGCTGAAAGACATTACATCAGGGATCAAAGACAAATCAATTAGGTTTCTTAGTCTGATATTAATTTATTAAGCTGGGAGAAGATTGTTTTTGATATCCAATTTTGCAGGTAAATGGTTTGTTGAAAATAATAGCTGCTCAATGCAGGTAAATGGTTTGAAAATAATATCTGCCCAGAATGGGCTCTTGCAGTTTTTATTTCTGCATATCCCTGTGGTACATCAATGCCAGACCTGATTAGAGTACTAGCAAGGAGTAAGGGTGAGAGGGGATTCTCTTATGTGAAAACATTTGCTGTGACCGTAAAACCAAAAAAGGTGGAGGTATAGCCATTCTCTATAAATCTAATCTCCAAATATCCCCCTTTAATGTGCTCCCATCATTAGATACAAAGTCTGAAACCCTGACTGCTAAACTCCAAATCAACAACTCCAAATCTAGCTATCTAATTTGCATGCATCTCCCCCCTGGTAACAATACCAATTCTCTTGAAAATTTACTTAGTTACCTCTCTACCCAACTACCCCAGGAGACAATTGTACTGGGTGACTTTAACATTGACTGGTCCACCTGCAGTTCCCCTAACCCTACTAATCACATAAATCTCTTCGGATTCACACAAATAATAACTACTCCTACTAGAATCCACAAACCTAGCAGTAAGGAAACCACACTTGACTGGATCCTTATTAATAGCCACCCTGAAACTTCTACACCAGGAACCCTTCCTGTCGATATCAGTGACCATATGCTTACCTACATTATTAGACAAAAAGTCCATATCCCAACTACTAATAATTTCAAAACCTCCCGTTCTAAAAAATTCTTTAATCCAGACAGCTTCCTAAATGAACTACAAGCTTGTGACTGGTCACCAATGACTAATCTTGAACTTGATGAAGCAGTGACCTACTTTAATAGCAAATTTCTTCGAATCCTAGATTCCCATGCACCTTATCGCTCTTCTAGAATAAGAACCAAACCTGCCCCATGGCCCACAAAACAAACTAGGCAAAAGATGCTCCTCAGAAATAAAATCTGGGCTAAATGGAGAGTCAAACACTGAAACACGAACTAGGTCCCAATAAGCAACAAAAAATATTCGCAGAAGCACCAAAGCCCAATAAACTTCTTCTCTTAAACTGGAATAAAATACCTCTCCGTTTGAAACAAACGATCCTTTATTATTGACCAACAAATGGAAATGCACGACAAGCTAATCACTCCTTAGTAGAGAAATCCAAAGAGACAACAAAATATTAAATCAAGCGCTTTCACCCGTTCCTATGACGGGCTTTTTCAAGATGAACTACCAAAAGCTCTTTGTGTGCTTAAATACAGCGTTTGTAAAACAATTAATCAATTAAAAGAATTGCAACAATCAAATTAAGTCAGTTGAAAACCTAAACTTCCTTTCTGTTTAAAGAGAAATCACATTAATAAATGTTTGATTGTTGTACATTTTCGTCAGGACATATTCAAAGTGCATTCATCATATTAATTCTATTTTCTATTCTTTTTACATATGAATAGTTCGTGTCATGTGTATAACTATATAAAAACCAACATCAACCTTTACAGTTACTGTGAAGGTTTATCTGCGCTTGCATGTATTTTTATAAAAGGTTTTCCTGTGTGAGCAACTCCGCTGACATGCTGTTCACAGCGAACGTGTTTAAGCCGAAAAAAATGAATAGTAAATGTTGTTTAAATCAAGAAACAGTTAGTCTTTCTTTCACAATTTCTTTGTATTATTTCGAAATATGTCAAATACTCTATAAACAAACTGTATACACTCATTTCTACGGTTGCAATATGCAATGACCTGTACATGCGGTTGCAAAAGCATCTAAATGCTTGTTCGTACCTGTTGAAACTATAACAAGAATAGAAAATGTTTGTAAATGTTAATGTATTAAACTTGCATGTATTTTTATAAAAGGTTTTCCTGTGTGAGCAACTCCGCTGACATGCTGTTCACAGCGAACGTGTTTAAGCCGAAAAAAATGCATGGTAAATGTTGTTTAAATCAATGAACAGTTAGTCTTTCTTTCACAATTTCTTTGTATTATTTCGAAATATATCAAATACTCTATAAACAAACTGTATACACTCATTTCTACGGTTGCAGTATGCAATGACCTGTACACGCAGTTGCAAAAGCATCTAAATGCTTGTTCGTATCTGTTGAAGCTATAACAAGAATAGAAAATGTTTGTAAATGTTAATGTATTAAACTAATGGTTATTAGTCCTTAAATTTTAATCTCTAAATTTTAATGAAAGTAAGTTAAAATCTTGAATTAAAAAATTTTTTAATTAAACCATTTATTATTCATCTAACCGGGAGGAAGGTTATTTAATTCCAATGAATATAGTTGTTGTTTCAGTTCTACAGTGTTATTTTGGCAGTAAGCAACCTTTATACTAAAAAATCAATTAATACTGGGACAGTTAATTCTAAAATATCAATTAAATATAATAAATATATAAATATATAAATAAATATTATTATTGTATTACTTTCACTATAGTTAATAAATACTAAATATTTGTTAATTACCAAATTAATATATCAAAAATTAATATGTACAAAGAATCACCCTAAACATTATAAATGTTATTGTAGTTACTTATGGATATTATTTACCATAAAAATATGTTATCAATTAATTGTAATTTTAGTTAAAATTGATTAGGAATAAGTCAGTAGTTTTACAAATAATAAATAAAATGGAAAGTAATAAAACAAAATCAAATCAATTGTGAGAGTATAATTATAGTTGTTAAGAACTTGTAGTATAGTAATCTTTATCTTAAAATGCTTCTAGCCTATTGGGAAAAAACTTTAGCCCCTTTAATAAACATACACTGTTACATTAAAGTTAGGTAAAACCTCATATAAGAAATAACTATTTGGAATAAATAAAAATATATATTCTTAAAAACAAAACAACCTTTTATTTTAACTAAAAGATTTTATAACTAATAAATTATTCATGGTTATTTCCTATCAAAAATCAATAAATAATTATTTAAAATCTTATGGGTTTATTATTATAATTGTTGTCCATTTTCGTTCTTTCCACTTCATACAGTTAAGAAATGCAAGATATTCTTAGAGACAAAAAAGACTTCTACCTTCACCTCCAACAAACCAGTCAACAAACTCCACAAAAAGTTTGGTTAGGGATAAACAAACTTATTCAGCCAGGCCACTCTTCTACTCCTGCCCCTGCAGGATTCAACCAAAATAACTCCAAAAAGATTACTGATGCCTTTAATAACTACTTTACAGAAGCTATTCTAACCCTAGCCAATTCTTTATCTCCTTTTACTGCTTCCCCACTAAATACCTCTAAGACTTCATCTCCTACCTTTCAAATACAACCTGTACCTACATCTCTCATCTGTAAGCTCCTTCAAAAATTGAAACCTTGCACCCCTTCTGCTGACAGTCTCCCAGCTGAATACCTACAAATTGCCGCAAAAGCCATAGACTATCCCATCTCTATCCTTATTAATAGAACTATCTCAGAAGGCAAAATCCCTACCATATGGAAAGTATCCCACATCATCGCTCTACATAAAGGTAGATCATCTATTGAGCTTTCTAACTTTCGGCCTATTGCCTTACTCTCCCCAATAGCTAAGATAATGGAAAAATGTATTCACAAACAACTACTTAACCACCTTCTACAAAATAATCTACTGGCAAACTGCCAACATGGCTTCAGGCCATTCCATAGCACAACGACTGCCCTGCTATCCTTCACCGACTCTTTAAACAAAAATCGTAAAAATAACTCTTTTTTTCCTCTGCGCTATTTAGTGACCTGTCAAAAGCCTTTGATATGGTTAACCATAACTTACTTCTAGACAAACTGAAAGCCAATTCACTCAATCTACAAGCATTACAATGGTTTAGGTCTTACCTGGAAAACAATCTGTCTACTTTACTTCCAATAAATATTGGAGTACCCCAAGGCTCTATACTAGGCCCCCTTCTTTTTTCCTTATTTATTAACGATCTACACATAAACATTCCACAAGCCACCTGCATTCAATATGCAGATGACTCTACTTTAATCTGTACAGCTAAGAACATAGCCTCTCTCCAGTCCCTCACCCAAACTGTTTTCCATAATGTTGAAAATTGGTTTATGCAACACTGCCTCCTCCTAAATCCCAAAAAATCAAAATTACTGCTTTTTACTCCAACTCATAAATCACCTCATCCATTCTTCTCAATAACCTCTAACAATGCTACCAACATAACCCCAGATACTACAACCCGCCTACTAGGTGTAACAATTGATAATCGCCTCAACTATGATGACCACATTAACTCCACTATAAAGTCTGTTAATAAAAAACTTAGTACCCTCTATAGAATTAAACCCTTCCTTACCCCTTCTGCCAGAAAAACAATTGTCCAGACCCATCTTATTTTTACCCTTTTTTATGCCTCTGCTTTATATACTAACCTATCTAAAAACAACCTCTCCAAACTTTCCACCTGTTATAATAGCATAGCAAGATTCATCACTTGCTCCCCCTTTAAAACTCACCACTGCCTCAACCTCAAACAACTGGGATGGCTAGAATTACAGAACCATATACTTTTTCAACAATTACTTATCACCCAAAAGATCCTATACCACCCCAGCAACACCCCTATCCTCACTAATATGATTACAACATACAAAAATCTGGCTACACTACGCTCTGCTAAAAAGCTCCTAGCTTCCTCGATTAAATCTAACAACAAAGCTGGTGACTCACTTTTCTCGAACACAACAGGTAAAAACTGGAATCAGCTTCCTTCTGAAATATCAATCCTTGCTTCTACTTCTCTATTTGAAGAACATCTTAAAGCTCACTGGCTTTGTCCATGTGCAAACCCAGACTGATATATCTTTCCCCTTCCTGCTCTTACCCTTTTCTCTACTCCTCTAACCTAGGCCTCCAATTTCTAGTCACTACACTTTCCTTCATAGTATGAGGATAAAATAAAAAGGTCTTCTCTCCTTTGGGTCTTGCTCAAACTTACTATTGTGTTTGG
Source organism: Protopterus annectens (assembly GCF_019279795.1). NCBI lineage: Eukaryota > Metazoa > Chordata > Ceratodontiformes > Protopteridae > Protopterus > Protopterus annectens. Next base: position 421,973,967 of record NC_056726.1, on the reverse strand, counting down.
TATAATTTTTCTTTTGACCAATGTTGCATCTGTACTGTGATTTTACGTGTCTTTTTGTATATTGTAAACTTTGTCACTGTTCATGCTTGGAGCTTTTCTCCCCGGGCCTCTACTGAAAATGGACATATATCCAGTTAGACTAGCCCGGTCAACAAATGTAAAATAAAATAAATAAATAATAGATAAATGCAGTATCACTTGATTTTCATTTGCGATTGCATTCAGCGAAAGTGTTTTCACAAAATTCAACTGGCTGTTCTTATGTCTTTAAGATGCTTTCCTAGTGTACAGTAGCAGAGCCTGGTTCAGAGGAGGTTGTAGGAAGACTAGCACACAGTAACATTAGTAGTCTCTGCCAATCTTAATAAAAACTTCACAGAGAATGGTGAGTGTTCCCAAAGGAATTGACGGTTTTTCAGATTACTGGTAAACATACTAGATGTAGTATCTGTATGGTTTCTTTCTGCATTTACTGATGCCTTTATTTATTTATTTTTATTTTTATTCTGACATTTGTTAACCGGGTATGTCCAACTGAGCAATAGCCCATTTTCAGGGGAGGCCCGGGAGGAAAAGCACCATACAGAAAACCATTACAATTACAAAAGTAAGTTCAAGAAAAATGGTTGCAAACAGATGATAATAGAATTTACAGGATATTTTAAATGCATAATACACAGTTTAGAAGTTTAAATAAAAACATAATCTATTAGAGCAAAAAAGTTAAATAAAAGGTAGGACTCGGTAGGGAAGAAGAAGTAAAAAGTAGTAGCAGGGAAATATAAGATAGGCATAGAAGAAAGAGAAACCAGGATGTAGAGAAGTTTAAGTCCGAGGGAAGGGAAAGAGAGAGAGAGAGTCGATGAGTATAATTAAGAAGATGAAATTAGTAGACGTCGGTTAATAGCTGCAAGATGTTACCATGGGATTTAGCATGAGCAGATCCATGTGTTTAGTAGTATTTGAAGTTTATGAATATGGGGAAGATTTCTAATGTTTGGTGGGAGTTTGTTTCAGGCTAGAGCAACTGATAGCTATACAAGTGATGTCCTACCATAAGAGGGAGTAGTTTAAGATAAGTTTTGAAAGAATTCAAAGAAAGATGCATTTTTCTTCTAAAATTAGACCACAGTTTGGAAAAAATAAAAAAACTTAAAACTAATTATGAAAACTAGCTGACTTCATGGAACAGAGGACTAAAGTTGCAAATAAGACCCAGTTGATCTGAGATCACGTAATAGTCTGGATACTCAAGGAGCTAGGTGAGGAAGGTGGGAGTGAGGTGGTAATGCTGGCTTGCCAATTCTGGGAAGTGTACATATTAACTTTTTATAATAAAATAATGTTATTTTTACATGTTTGGAGTGCGTGTTAAATTCTTTTTTCCTGAAAACTTGAATTCCTGTAATGGCTGGTTCGACTCTGTTTGTGCGCAACCTTCCACCTTCTGCTAGCAGTGAACAATTGCTTGAGGTATTCAGCAAAGTTGGGCCAGTGAAGCAATGCTTTGTGGTTCAAGATAAAGGTAAGGGGATGGGCAGTATTCTCCTCTCAGCATTGTTTCCCAATTCACTACCTTACAGATTCATTCACAAAATGAATGACCAAACTGACAGCTGTGCACGATTTGTGTGTGGTTGTAAAATCGGTTCTGGAATTAAGATGTTTATTATATTTTTGCCTAGTTGCTCACTGGCTTATTTAAAAAGATAGTGTCAAAGACACAAACACTCTCCAAACAGAAAAAAACCTCAAACTAGTTTCGGTGTAATACCTTCTTCAGTGAGGATAAAAGCCATAATAATTCCATAAGACATGCTCCTTATATATGCATAAATAATTAGCCAATGACCAAATGGCTAACAATTAATTACAAAGTCAGATTTAAAGACATGCATCACCCTGAAACCTAACTAATAAGTAGAAGTTCATAAATGCACAAACTGTGCATAAATAATACAGTTTAAACAAAAATATAATGTCAATAACAATAATATGTGGCCAAGATGTGGTATATAATAACTTATAAGTGTATATATATTAATATATTAAAAATTTTTATTTTTACTTCATTAAAGCTTTTGGGAACCGGTTGCTGGCTCTTGTTTGTTCCTGTTCTGCTGTTGGGGTTAGTGTGTTATTATTTAAAAAAGATGCATGTTTATGAAGGAAGATTTCTGAGGTAAAATGGAATGGCATTTGATTTTCTTTTGCATTTCTTTCTTTTTGTTTGTCATTTGGGAAACCTGTTTTACAGGATCCCATTGCAGTAGCTAGGATTTCATTTCTGCTTTCAGTGATCTCCACAGATTCTTTAGTAGCAGGCTCTAACTACTCTGGTGGCACATCATGTTTGAGCTGCTTGTTGGAGTAGTTGGAACATTTCAGTTGATGTGATGCATAGCATTTTCCCGCAATGTGCTTCATTCATTATAGATTTAAGTTTATGCACTGCTCATTGGTTATGTTGTTTGTATGACACCCTGTTATTTGTGCAATTAAAGTTACATAAATTTTTAATGTTAAGTCGTACCTCTCAACTGTACTAACTTTTGCCTCATATTTATTGACTGTTTCTCAAACAGTTTATTTTCTGACAAATCATTGAGAGTAGGTCACTAAATGAAGACAGAGTTTTGAGTTTCAGACTTCATATCTTTCAGAAAGCGTAAGATAACACTAGATCTGTTATTCTAGCAACTTTCTAAGTTTATAGGAACAATATATAAGATTTGTCCCTATTTTGGGGTCACTATCCATCCCCCCATTATTTTGGGCTGTGTCCAGATGCTTTGCTTTAAGTAAGGGGTTGAGAGATATGAGTTAAATACTTAAGTGTTCTGATGCTTTCCCGTATGCTTATTCATTAGTTCCCAACTTTTCCTATGTCAGAGTTCATTTAGTCATTTATTCTCCATTGCACCCAGTGGCACTGTCCATGATTAAAGTATAATAAGTAAGAGAGTGGGGTCCCCCTGTGACTGCACCGATACATCAGTAAAGTTAATACACAAATTGGTAATGAATAATAAATAAGTAATGTTCTTTATGAAAATATTCATTTATTGACATTTGTTTACCGGGAAAGTCTTGACTGGGCACAGACGCCCTTTTTCAACAGAGGCTTAGGGAGAAAAGCTCCAAGGTTAATTAGTATTGTATTGAGAATTTACAGATAGAAGGGTGGTGTATAAGGGAGTAATTTAAGAAATACATAGTGAGGTGTTAGAGGGATTAAGCAAGTTTGTGTTAGTAGAGAAGTAGTGTGATGGAGTAGAAATTTGGTTGTGCTAAATTTATACGTAGATGTAGTAGTTTAAGTAGTATGTTAAAATGAAGTATTAGAAGGGGATAAACAGGTTAAGACTTCAAACCTCAATAATTTGCAAGAAAACCACACATTTTATGAGAAACAAACTAAATATATAAGGCAAAACTCTTGACATTCTGCGAAAATCTGTACAGTTGAGAGCGCTGGAATATTATCTTATCTGACATACTAATTTAACTATTAACCAAGGTCTACCTGAAATGGTTAACTAATATGAGCTAAAAAAGATGACAATAAATCATTATGCATCCATAAGCTATTAAGACAGAACAAAGCACTCAAAGTGTGTTCACAATTAATAGTTAACCGTAATGCTGACATTCAGGTATATTTTCCAGTGCATTCACTGTTAATATTACTGTAAAGAACAAGAAACAATAATAAAACAAACAACATGTGTACATTATTCAGACTTTATCCAGCAGAGTCAAATCACAATATTCCTGATATTATACATGATTGCTCTTAGTCATATAATTTTGTCGTCACAGTGTATAATTTATACAGCTGTACAACAAATTAAATGGCAGCATGGAGTCTTATATCAATATGAAAGCTTTGTATTCTTTCCCTTACAGGACTGCATCATGGTGAAAAGGGGCTTTGGATCAGCTCAATTATCTGATCAACAAAGAGAAATAAATAAATAGGGCTGGCCAAAAAGGCATCCGGCAAAGTCTCTTCCTGGTTACAATGCGAAGAAAGTTGTTCTGCATAACATTTATATTTCATTTCCCTCTTAACATCCAGTTTCCCGAAAGAAAGTCTCCACAAAAAAATCTACACACACCAACCGTCCCTGAAATCTCTGCTTCCTTCAAGCTGTGCTCTGTTTAATATTTCCATCAGTATAGCTCCCTGATCCTATTAAAAAGAAATTCACAATTTTTCTAAGTACAAATATCTTCTTATTTTAGGAAAAAGCATCCAAAGAGAATTTCCAGTACCTAATTTTCTTTAAAAAAATCCATCTGCTGTCCTATACATGAGGATCTCTTCCTTTTCTTACTCTCATCAGGGATGTAAAGCATAGAAAAACCACAAAAAATATAAAAATAAAGAATGCAAAAAAGTACAGGCCGGAGAGGCCCAACACTCACTCCTCTGCCTTATTACATAGAACACCTCTTTTCACAGGATTTAAATGAGATTCACAAATTACTGAAAATGAAGTTAACTTTTTTTTCCAAAGTAGCAGGAAACAAGAAAATATTCTCCAAGTACATGTTGTTTATTTTTACCTAACTAACCCTTTTAATTAAAAAAATACATTATTAGCTATTCCGCAAAGTATACTTGTTAGAATTTGACGGTGTGGGGGGGGGGGGGATGCCTTGGGAAAACCTGGATTCAACAAGGGAGTTGAGAATCGAAAAAGTTTGGAAACCACTGACTTAGAAGACACACAGATAAATATAAAGGAAAAGTACAAAATAAGCAATTTATTGATGACCCAAAAAAGTTTTATAGAGAATTGGGAAACAAGGTAAAAGGAATTGAAACACCACTTAAAAAGAGGAAATAGATACATTTTGGAAAAGTATCTATGAAGATCCTGTGGAACATAACAAAGATGCTAAATGGATAGAAGAAGTAAAAGAAAGAATAAGAAGTTTAAAAGTACAGGATATGAAATGGGATGAAGTAACAGCCAGAGAGATTGAAACAAAGTTAAGAAAAGCTTCTAACTGGCAACCCCCAGGCCCAGATGCAGTACTTAACTTTTGGTTAAAAGTATTAACATCTTTGCACGAAGATTTAGCTGTGAGTAACAACTATTTATATGCACACCTTGAACAGACACCATCCTGGCTAACAACAGAAAAAACAATGTTCCTACTTAAGAGTGAACCTGCAAGCTACCCTAAAAATTATAGACCAATAACTTGCCTTCCGATGACATATAAACTATACACGAGAATTGTTGCCAACAGAGTTTATAGTCATTTAGAAGAACTCAGTTATGGCAGTACAACAAAAGGGCAGTAAAAGTAAGTCATATGGAACAAGGGATCATTCGCTGTTAAATAAAATCACAGTAGAGAACTGTAAAAAGGGGAATAATCTAATATGGCATGGTTGACTACAGAAAAAGCATTTGATAGTATCCCACATTTGTGGATAAAAGAGTGCTTAAAAATGTATAAGATACACCATACACTGATCGTCTATATCACAGTGACCATGAAACAGTGGCAGACGACTTTTGCAATTAAGCCATGTTGTTGTTGTTGTTGTCTTTCGGCTTATCCCGGTTAGGGGTCGCCACAGCGGAACTCCGGTCCACTAATGTTTGGTAGTGGATTTTTACATGCCGAGTTACCAGCCCTGATGCACAACCTTCAACGAAGGTACGCCTATTCATGCACATCTCCACACACAAGATGCTCTAGCTGAGAATCGAACGCGACAACGTCTTGCTGTGAGGTGACAACTCTACCACAGCACCATTACCACGGGTTCTTTGATAAAGGACAAATTATTATCCCAGGGATAAAAATTCAAAGGAGGATATTCTAGGGTGGCTGTCTGTCACCACTGCTATTCTGCCTTGCCCTTAACCCATTAAGCTGTCTACTTAACAGCATAGGCCATGGCTATAATGTGGCTGCTAAAAAACAACAAAGTGTAAAGACTTCTCATCTTCTCTTTGTGACTGATTTAAAACTGTATAGCTCATCAGATGAGGAACTGAAAGTACAACTGCATTTTGTCAAAACTTTTTCAGATGATACAAGAATGCCCTTTGGTCTTGATAAATGTGCAAAAGCAACCTTTAAAGCAGGAAAACTGCAGCACCAGGAAAACATCAGTTTGGGACAAGAATGTGATCTAAAAGAACTTAAGCAAGAGGGAGTGTATAAATATCTGGGAATTGAAGGATCAGCAATAAAACATGAACAAATGCAAATAAAACTTAGTAAGGAATACTTTAGAAGACTTAAATTAATCCTGAAAACAGCGTTAACACAGCATTGACATTTAGGAATAAAATCCAAGCTATAAACCAGTTTGCTCTTCCTGTTCTAACTTACAGTTTTGGAGTGATTTACTGGCCCCAAAACATGTTGGACAGCTTAGATAGGAAAACAAGAAGGATGCTTCATGCTCATCAAATGATTTGTAAAATCAGTGCCTACCAAGATTATATATTCCCCTTTCCGAAGGAGGAATGGGCCTCCTTGAAACGGATTATATGTATAGTTCTTCAGTTGTGGGACTGCACACATACCTGCTGACCTCACAAGACCCAAATATAGTGAAGGTTTTGAAATACAAGGAGAATAAATCTAAGATGACTTTTCTGCAATCCAGCAGAAGCATATCAGCGTAAAGCAGGAATGGAAATGTAACCAGAAGTAGATAAAAATCAGGCAGCAACTGAATGTGCCAAAAAACAAAAGAAAGAATATAAGGTGAATGACCAGATGAGAAGGAAAGAAATGTGGAAAATGCATAAGTATAGTTGCAAGTATAGAAGACTTCCTGAAAAGCCTCATGTTAATCGGGAATGAACACAGGAATGGTTAAGGAGAGCTGAATTCAAACCAAGAGATGAAAGGTTAATATTGGCAGCCCAAGATGGTGGGCTACGTACATGCTAGTTTACAAAGTGCATTGAAAATGTGGGAGAAATGGACAAATGTAGGTTTTGTAAAACCCTAGTGGAAACAGTCGGACACATCTTTGCTCATTGTGACATACTAATGGCAGAAGGACTATATACTGAAAGGTATAGTAATGTGGCAAGACTGTTGTACTGGGGTTTGCGCAAACGTGGTATCAAAGTGGCTGGAAAAACACTGGAAGCATGAGCCCCAAAGCTTCATAGAAAATGAAGTTAACATAACATGGGATCACCCGTTGCCAGTAATTCAAAAGATAGATGCTAGAAAACCGAATATAGTGGTCCATGAAAAGAAGACAAAAGTAGCATTGTTCACTGAAATCGCCACATCCAGTGACTACAGTGTCTTGCGTATGAAAATATACAAAGTCATAAAGTATCAGGATCTCAGGCAGAAACAAGAGCAATGTGGAAGAAAGATACGCAGACAGTTCCAGTAGTAGTAGGAGCAACAGGTCTGAGCAACAGGTCTTTTAAAAAAGTATCTACAGTTGTATTTATATATGTTACCAATACATGTAACCCTATACAAATTGCAGGAGTCATTACTGGGTGCATTGCAGGTGCTGTCAAGAGCACTTTTGGCTGACATCATAGATTGAAACAATGCTAATTTCATGAATGTTAATTGCACTTTGACTTAAGCATCGGGTCCATTCCTGTCATGGTATAAGAAACCCAAAAGATTTGAAGAAATTAAAAAATCGATCCATTTTAAACACAGCACTTTACAAGTACCTTTTCAACACAAACATCTGTACAGAGCAGTTTGATATACATATAACATACAGTTCTAATACATTTGTAACACAAGCATCTTATATAAATTAGTTTGATATTCACAAATGACATTTACTTATTTACAAAATTCCAGCTGGCTGTGCTTGGCAGTACCTCCTTTCGTCACGATAAGTACAAGTTTGTAGCTCCCTGGCAGCCACAGAGTTTGGAATCAGAATGCATTGAATGTAGTAACCTCTTATAAATATACATATTATGTCTCACCTAGAATATGCCTTATTGACAGCTGCTTTGATAAAAACTTCAACTTTCCATGGGAATTGGCAGCATGCAATTCCAGTGCCCATCTATCTGCAGTGTTGATCAAAGAGATCGAACACTTGTTCCGCAGTCAGAATATTTGAAGGTTAACAGTGAAGACGTAATGAAACTTGGACCACTCTCACAGCTGGGTTTAATGTTTTCTACAATGAAAGTATTATCTTTTGCCCCCCCCCCCAAGACCTTGCCTGATGGCTCTCCTGCCTTTGTCCAGTTGACCCATTTGCATTAGGAGAAGTGGAGCCCTGGTATTCTAGTGCAAGGCATGAGCTCTGTAACCCATTTATTCCTGCCTGGAAACCACCTCATCACTGCTCCATTTTCTGGTCAATGTTGAGAGTGTCCGTGATGTAGCAGGTGGCATACAGATCTTTGGTACAGAAGGCTGTAGGTTCTGTTCCCACACTAGGTAGATAATTGCAGCACTCCTGAGTTGATCATCTTTTGGATGAGATATTAAATAAAGGTCCCATATTAATGAGTTGGCGGGATATAAAAGTTCCCACTGCACCTATTGAAAAGAGTAGGGTCTTTTATTTACACAACATATTATTTATATATTTACACAATTCTGTACATGTTTACAAATTTACAACATTTGTAAGGCTTTACTTAAAGGAGTCCATTAATTTCTTCTTTATGCATTTAAACTAGACCCCCATAGCCAAAATATGATTTTTGTTAATATCACTGATAAGATCCATTTTCCACTGAACATAATTTCACTTAATCTCTCATTCCAAATCACCCATATTACAAAAAATAACTTTTTGTCTGATCTTATCTTATATTCTGTTTCTATTTTTAAGATATCCAAATTTATTCCTATCCATATTTACATCACTATTTTTAATTCTGAAAAAAAAAACTACACAATGTTTTCCATAATTTCTGTACACTTTTATATTTTAGAAAAACATGTTCTGTGGTTTCTTCTTCACCACATTTCAAACATATTCTAATGTATATTTGCTTTTACTGGCAAATTCTTTGTGCCCAATCTCCATAGAAAATCCTGACATTCTGCTTTATTACTATGCTACTTGTTTCTTTCCTGTATAGACATAATCTATTCTTCTGATAAATATTTCCTAGGTTCAACACAGTAATGTTATACCATTATATATTTATTCATATTTTTTGATCTTCTGTGTGAGCAATCGTTACCTTCCACATTTTTATTTTTTCTTGATAATGTTTTGCTTCATTAAAACATTCCTTTTTGCTCCCCTTCGCATAGTCTCACAAACAATTTCATGCTTAAACGTTTTTACTACTCATTTCTATTTTCTTCATTTATCCATCTCAACATTTTGTATAAATTTAATGAAGCTACAAATACTACTGGATTTAATAACCCTAGTCCCCCGTCATCTTTATCCATGTATAGTACTCCTCTCTTGATTGGATATACAAGTGAATATGACTTCTAACACTTTTTTGTGTCTTCTTGGAATCTTCTAGGTTCATAGGTTGGTACTAGGCTATCGGCCGTAAGGCCTATACAAGCCTAGCCATAACAATTCCCTGGCTATTTCTTCCCACACTATTTACTTCCCTTATAAACACATGATAAATATGTTGTTTTCTCATTAATACTGAAATTATCAAATTTCGCTTTTTCTGTAAGGTAATTTATATGTTCACCAACAACAAATTTCTTTCAGTTCTTGTAACATATATTTTCCTGTTGCATTTCGCATATTGTTTTATTACCAAAATGTATTCCCAGTACTGAGATTTCTTTCATTGTAAATTGTATTCCTCCTATGTTTTTCTTGGGTCTATATTACTTTGTCAAAACTCAAATGAGCGAATGCTCATTTGTCGAACAGCTATTCAGCAAAAAATACTATTCATCAACCAAAGTTTTAAGCGAAAAGTTTCGTAGGGCAAACTGATGGTTGGCCACCATCTGGAATCTGCCCTTTTTCCCCACTCTAGTGCGATCTCGGATTTGGTATATTTAGTTGGGGTGTGTGTGGGGACACAGCCTCCCCCATTGGGGGGTGTGGGGGTGTAGCCCCCCCACCTGCATTGGTATTACGTTGTATGGTTTTGTTTATGGTCTTTAGGGTAGACAACCATTGGTTTTCCCCTAGGAAACTTTTCACTTAAAATGTCAGTCGATTAATAGTGTTTTTGCTGAATGGGTGTTAAACAAATGAGCGTTTTCTCATTTGAGTTTTGACAAAGTGATATAGACCCGTTTATCTTATCCCCCAGACATTTACTTTTATCCTTATTTAATGGCATACTTATTTCTTTTAAATGATGTACCATAGAAAATATTGCTTCTTTCATCCATAAATTATTTTTAGTAATTATAGTAATATTATCTGAATATATCATTAAAACTGGAATGTGTGCACCTGCTTGTGTTACATACCTTACAGTGTTATTTTACTATTCACCTTACTTAGTACCATAGTCACCTTACTTAGTACCATAGTCATAACCAAAGCAAATAATATACCACTCATAGGACAGCTTCGCCTTATCCCATTACTCATTGCTATTTCCTTACTTAACCAGCCATTATTCAAAATTCTTATCTTATTGTTACTCTATGCTGTCATACAAACATTTTAACTTTACCACTAAAATCATATGCCTGTATTAATTCCCATAATGTCTTATGCTCTGTTGAATCAAATGCTTTATTAATATCACCTACCATAAGTTTTGAACCATTTATTTATTTACATCATCATCTACAATTTCCCTTAATGTCATTAATAATTGTTGGCATCCCTTCCCTTTCATACTATATACATTTTCTTCCATTATATTTGCATCTTATTTTCCACTCTTTATACAATTTTTATGGAAATAATTTAACAATCTGTATTGTTTAATACCATTTGTTTCCATTTCTTTATATCTTCTTTTTCACCTCTTTCCAAATAAATTTTAATAATCCGCTACACAATTCTTTAAACAAAAACTTTCATTCAACCATTCATTTAAAATTTATAGTAAATACTCTTTCTGCCCATCCATTAAATTTTTATACATTTTATACCCTATTCCATTTGGACCTGCTACTGTCTCTGTATTAACTTGTCTAAGAACTTTATATTTATACATGGTGATCTCGTTCTCAATTTCGGTATTTACTTTCGCTGAAAATCTATTAACTGTCCATATATTAAATTGATCTTTTTCTTTAAACATTTGTTCCACATAATTAACTACAGTTACCTTATCTGTTTTTGATTTCTTACTATCTTTTCCTTATTTTTCTTCCTTTTTGTTACACCACTGTCTCCTCTCCTTTTGCAATCTTATGCACATATGCTGACACTTCTTCCTTCTTTCCTTATAATAAATATCTTTGTTTATATAAAAAAAAGTTTGCTCTTTAATTTCTTTATAACTTTTTATTTTTCATATTACCCACCATCATTCCTTTCTAGCTTTTCAAACATTTCTATATATTTCTACATATCTTTACTTTCCTATTCTTCACCGTTCCCTTTCCCATCTTAAAAAAGTCTCTAATATTTATTTTTAAATGTAGTCAATCATTCTGACCAGTTGCAACAAAATGTTTTCATTGTAACACAATCTCTCGATAACTGTGTGATTTCTTCTTTTCCCTGTTCATTCTGTTATTTTTCATTTATTCTTTTTATTCCTTTTCCTATCTTTATATGTTCTTTACTTTCATTTATCTCCATCCATATTGTTAAATGATCTGTAAATCTCATTGCAACTACTTCTCCTTCTGCTATCCTTATTCCCTTAGATATTATAAATAATCAATTTCTGATTTAAGAACACCTCTTGTATACGTCCGGAACTTTCTTTTCCAAATAACAAGCTTCCTGCATTTCATTACTTCAATCATTTTTCTTAATCCTTTCCATTGTTTTTCTTTATGCCTCTTAAATCGCAATTAAATTCTCTTGCCAGTATAATACTCATATTTACTACTACAGAATCCAATAATTATCGAAATAAGCTGTCTCTCTTTCTTTGCATATAACATATGCAAATAATGCTATAATTCTATTTTTCTTGCCATCTGACATTAGTAATAATCTTCCCATTCTTACTAATGTTGCATCTAATATCTTTACCATTCTTCTGCATAATGCTGCTATTCCTGAACAATATTCATTTCCCAGATTCCATATTATATTTTTGTCCAATATTTTTTCTGTTTGCAATCTTTCTTCCTGTACTAGACATATTAAGTCTTCTAATAAATTATATCTACTGTATGTTATATTTATTATACCATTTTAAAATTCCTGTCGTTCTGACTATATTTTATGCTATTTACATTTACTGAAAGAAAACTTAAATTATTACTCTCTGTTCCTTAATTTGGGAGAAATCCTTTACCCTTTTAAATTTTTTTTACCCATTTAATTTTTTTCTTTTAAAATCATTCCTTTAAACTTTCTTTTCCTATATTTCACTGTTCTTCTGATAGAGTTCTTTTTTCCTTTTACTGTTTTCAAGTTCATATCTTCCTCATCACTAATTTCTGTCTCTCTATCTTCTGTCTTCTTGTTCTTAATTTAAAATGAAAAAGATAAAAAATAATCTTCAGTTTCAATTTCCAATTTTTTTCAGTTTGTTCTATATTCTATATCCTCTCCTGGTTTTTTTTTTGTAACCATCATTAACTTCATATTTGCAGTTCATCCATAATGCCATGTTTGTTGGCATTTATAACATTCTAATTTACATTTTTGCATCTTGTCCTGTTTTCCCACATATAAAACAATTTTTATTACAATTATTCACAAAATGTCTTTTTCCGCAAAAAAACATCTTTGGTTGTCCCTAATATTTTGCTACTCCCCTGTTGCCATCAACATTTATATCACTTGGATGTACGCAATTTTTTTCTATTTCCATTCTCAAAACAATATTACAATCCCATTCTCCCAGTCCATAAACCTGTATTTGTCTTACACTTTCGAAATGTCCATTTCTTCTTTATGATCATTTTTTGAATGTCTTTTTAAAGTCTCTTTTTCTACTTCTGTAAAGAACTGTATGTGAATTTTTTTTGGTTTCCCAAGTTTTTACCACATAATTGTTCCATGTGTTATCATTTTGTTTCTTTTCACATTCACACAAAAAGTTCTGCATTCCCTGAACAGTCTCCAAAATAAAGTCACTGAGAGTCTCTTAGTTCTTACCTGTAATACCTTGACACCTAGAGATAAAACTATGGTGCCTCAAACCTCATATCTGTTTAACTCTGTGTTCTTTTTGCTTTGTATTTTTACCACATACTTTCTTTTTGGAGCATTATCCCTTTTTTCTTTCTGTTTCTGTATACTCCTGTCTGTCTCAGCATACAATTTTTTTTCTTTGGTTCAACAACCCTTTTTGTAATTTCCTCTTCTTCATCCTGGATTTTGTCCATTATTTCTCTCCATGATATATCTTCTCCATTTTCCGGTTCGGTTTGTAACAGCATGTCCTGTAATATATCATCCCACAACCCTCTCAACTGTAGGGTTGTAACCACATACTCTTTGTTTGGTATTGATTCCAATTTGGCAAAGACATTAGCCTGAAACACTATCTCCAAATCTTCCTGCTTGAGCTGACATTCGCCTCTGCTCTCTCTGTCAACTCCTCCATGTCATGTACTGCCCTCTCAGCCGTTACTGTGCTAGGATCGAGACATGTTCACATAATTGCAGCCAGCTGTTCTGTAATTACAGAAACAAATGAGTAGGGGAAGTTCCCCAATGCAGTGGCCACATTTCCCTTAGTACTACAGCCTAGTAGGACTAACCAGGTTAACAAAGAATAAATAAAAATAAAATAAAAGGACTGGGCCATCTTGCAAGTCTGGGGGGGCATACCTTCTTCATCTGAGAGTAGTCCATCCCCATTGTAGTACCTCTGAGCCTGCAATGCCTACTTTTCTGAGATGAAGTTCCCTTCAACTACATAGTGTGAATGCACTACTGTAACATGAATTTGGCCAGTTTGGAAATCCATTGATTGAACATCTGGTGGTCCCCACAAGATGTCACCTATGTGGTAAGCTAGAGATGCTTCCTTCCCTCTAGGATGGGCAAGCTTGCAGCAGCAGCTGTTCACTCCCATCCTTCTTGATCAGGTCCTACAGGTGCCCAAGACACTTAACAAACTCGGGTCACCTGCTGCATAGTTAGGGCATTATCCCTCTATTCCACAGAGCTAACTAGTAGCTAACTAGTTCTTCTGTGCTTAAATTTAATAAAGTTTGTACCATCGGTGAACTTGCAGGTGAACAGCAGAATAGGCTTTGTTAGTAATTATGGTTAGTTGGAAATTTCATTGTATCATTTCCTAACATGGCACTTTTGTGCTTTGTAACTTGATATAATTGTAAAATTATACTGGGAGATGCACATAAGTGACCAGGTGAAATGCATTGAAAACAGTTAAAAAAATATATATAAAATACATTGTCATGTTCACTTTAACTTGTATAGGGCAGTTACATGGTCGAAATGTTTTAGTACATCTAGCAGCTGGACTGCGAGAAAAAAATCTTAGCTTGCACCATTGAGACTTAGATGTGGCTTATCTTTGTTGCATGGTGTGTTTTGAACAGTGTTTTGGTTAGCAGGTGACATTGAGTCACAAGCTGTATGCATGTATAAAATCTCCCTTTCTACATAATTTTATAATTTACTTCATTATGTATCTTGAACTCCTTGCAAACCTTTCTTTACTGAAATGTAAGAACACTAAACTTCTTTAGAACAATGTTTTCCCTTTCTGCAGTCTCAGTCCATTTACTTCCTGCTTGATTTTAGAGCTACAAGAACTTATAGACTTATAATTGTTGATGTAAATACTTTACTGTATATACCTGTTTTGTAATTGTTTTTTTCGTAGAAATGTAACTGATGTTTTCTGTGAACTGTCTGAAATTCACTTAATACAAAAGTACTGAGATGAAGCTTTTCTCCCCGGACCTCCACTGAAAATGGGCTCTATTTATTGGACTTTCCTGGTCAGCAAAGACAAATAAAATAAATAAAATAATAGTTTCATTGCTGCTGTAAATGGGATGTTTGGCGTAGAACCTGAAAATAAATGCTGTGGTTTCTCTAGGTAGAAGGTAGAGACAATGGGAGACTCATTTATTCATTCAGGCTTGACACTAATTAAATGATGAAATAGACATATTCCATGGAATCCCTAATCATGCAGTTCCAAAACTGATTGTTGTACTTTACCACAACAGGAACACTTACAGTGTTGGGACCTTCAACACCCCCCCCCCATTTAAGTTGCTTCATTTCCAATGGAAAATAACATATTTTCAGATATACCGTTAGATGAGCTGGGAAAGATGGTTGCTTATGTATAGATATATAGATGTATTTGTCAAGCTGTAATTTGTTTCTTTTTTTTTTTAATAAGAAATAATTCTATTATCTGCAATGGAGCACAGGCCTTTTCTGTTCTAATCATTTTAACAGAGAAAGCACTCCTCACATAGATCCAAATCCCACAGCAGAGTGTTGTTTTGGGTTTTGAAATGATGATTACATGAAGGTTTTTCTTATGACCCCTGCAAGAAGTCTTGCTGTTGGTGGGTTTCACTATCTGCTGTTCTAAAGTGTTAGTGAAGGCAAACTTTCTGATGCTATGTTCTACCGTCTTTTTCTGATGCTGGTTGCAGCCTAATTTTTTTCACTGATAGAATAAGTATATGATCAGGTTGCAGCAAGATTTTGTAGTTTATTATTATTCTATAAAATATGTCAGTGCGCTCTGCCAGATGTGTGCTGAGGTGAGCAGAAAGGCCACTGATGTTTATTTCCTTCTGTTGTGGGAACGAATGTACTAAAAAAGTACAGTTCCTTGTAGTAAGTTTAAAGTGCTGGTTCCTTCTCTGCGTGCGTAGATTCCTGGTTCTGCAGTCTGTCTCTAGGTTTCAGTTTTGCAACGATAGTGGTTCAAGTCCTGTACCCATAGCTTTGGTAGGTGTTCTTTAGAAAGTCTGGAGTGCTTCTGATTTATTTGCTAATTCTAAACAACCAGCAGCCTTTTTTTTCTTTAATCATTCCACAGAATTGTACTGCAAATATCCAGTGAATTAATGTAATGTGTGTTTATTTTGAACTCATTAACTGCTCACGGACACTGTTGCATTTTTACTACTCAGTCTTTGAAAAATAATTTTTTACATTGTCATTAACCTGACCCCATCTCCACTAGTCTTCTAAGTTTATCCTGTTACTCTTACACATTTCTTAATCTGAATAATAACACCTTCTCGGATTTTATAGAATCCATTGGTGTTTTTTCTGGCTCATTTGGACCACAATGGAATTTCTGGTTTCATTCTGTGCTAACCAAAGGAGAGATGTGTGAGGTCGCTTCTGTTGCTTCAGGAGAGCAGTCACTCTTTCTTGTTACAGTGTTACCATTGAAATGTTCTCTCCAGTGCCCTCCATCAGCAGGAAAACCCATAATCACTGTGCCAGGAAAACCCATAATCACTGTGCCACTGATACTGACCTAACTTGTCCCAAGTCCAAAAGAACAGGCTCAAGACTGCATTCTTTTGATGAAATCTGGCTTAAGCTGTCTAATGTTTGCTCATTTCCCAGAGCTATGATGCCCTTCTGTGTTTGAAGCAACAGCTGAAAACCTGTAGCCAACTTGTGGTTATAATGAAGTTGCCAGCTTGCAACCCTTTTAGCCGCTGTCAAGTGACTAGTTTCCACAAGAGGCTGGCAGTTAGTTCTGCTGTATTTCTAAGCCTGTATGTCATGCTTGTGTGGATAGCTGCACTCATCCCCATCTCCTGTGGCACATGACCCCCGCTTCCTGTTTATTCCTAAAACTTAATATGCTTGAACAGTGTCCCTGACGTGTATGTTAAAAGAAGTGTAGGTTTTAATTTTTTAGTCATCCTTGTTTGTGTATGTATGGGCTTTGGAAGCGGTGTGATTACTAAAGAAGAGAAAGGTGTAAGTAACAACAAGCAGTTGTGCATCTGACACTTAATAGTAACTTAAAATATCAGGCTGCAGAATTGGTATGTTTTTATGCATGTCTTTATCCACGTAGGTGATGTCTGCATGGCACCTTGCAAGGCAAGGAACAGGACTGATTTCCTTCATCTTTTTGCACCATTTCTGTGCAGAATAAGAAATATTAAATTGATGCATACAAATGTCTCCATTACTGATTTATTTTACTTAACTAAAGTCTAGAAATACTGAGCAAACATTCTTGTGTTACAGGCCTTTTAATTAGGAGCAGTAGTACTTAAGAAAATACCAGATCTATACCGTGAATGCTCTATTTATTTGCAGAACATGGTATTTGATGCATTTGCTCGGCATACTCCTAAGGTAATAGAAGGAACCCATCTGTTTTTGATTGCCCGAAGCTTGTATTTTTTCAGGCAGCAGTCAGTATCCCATTATAGAAGTTTTGGTGACCTATAGTGGGAGAACGCTACAACATTTTCCATAAAGTAGAGCTGGTGACTCATTTCAGTTTTATTTAAATATATATTTGAATATTTTTGGTTCTTTCAGAAATATTTAATATACACTCAACAGTCTCTGGTAAGTTCAAAGCCTTAGCTGTTTCATAGTGTGAAAAAAAACTGTTGTATTGAAAGAGTACACAGTTCTCATCAAATTAATCCCTACCAAGTTACACATCCTGAATAAAATGGTGCCAAAGTCTAACCATATAATCCCAACCTATAAAACTCGATTTGTAAGAATTTCCAGCAGTGAAACATTTATAAAACTTAAAATAATCTAGTGGATATAAAGGTCATTTAGTATAGTTAGGGTACAACTTTTCAGTCCCTCATCCTTGAAATGGTACTGTTTATCCATGCATTCACTTATTTATTTATTCGATAACCCTTTTCGCTGTTTTGCTTCCTTTTGGACTACTGCAGCCACCTGTATCCTTCTGTTTAAACATAACACAGGACAGGATGCAGTCAAAAAGACTAGAAATATGTTCATTATCAGCACTAAATTTGGTGCCTAAAAGAGGAGCATCTCATATTTTTGCATTTGAAAACGTAGCATAAATGAGGTTATGGTTGACTAGCCAAGTGGCACACAGGTAGTGAGTCTGTCTGCCTGCTGGTGACCTGATTTTGGGAATGTTCTTGGCGGGGAGGGCTTGGTAGAACCTGATGCATGTGTGACCTTAGGTGGAGACTGGAGGTTTGCATGTCATCTGAACTTAAAACGGGAGAGTAGAAATGACATTCTGATGTCATTGCACTGATGATGGGAGTGGCAAGGGACCTTGACCAACCTATTGCATGTATGGTGGCTCCTAGTTCCTTGCATAAAACACCCCTTTGGATCCTTTGCTGCCTGAGCCTAATACTGTGGAGAATGGAAGCCCACCCATTAAAGAGGCACATGCATTGGTGCCTGGTTAGGAAGAAGTGATGGTGAAATCTAGGGCTGGGTGAGTGTGGAAGCCTACGACACTGTTGAGACTGTATGGGGATTCAGGTGAGTAGCACAAATAGATAAATAAGTAAATAAATAAACAACTGAGTGGCTGTACTGTTAAACTTTTGGCAGCTCACAGAACAAGTAACACTGAGCGAAAAAAGATTCTGATTACGAAGGCAAATAGTAAGAAGTTGCAGTTGATTGGAATTTTTTCTTTTGAAAAACTAAATGTTTGAGCTTCATTTGCAGAGAAAGGTACAGTGAAGCATTATTGCTCTTCAGATGTGAACAAGGCAGGTGGATGTGGAGTAGCACAATAGACAGTCACCAAAGCAACATGTGATGAGGCAGAAGAGTTTAATAAGATGATTGAAGAGTTGGTACTGCCTCTGCTTTAGATAATTTGTTGGGTCTTGGATTCTTAACTAATACCCTTGTAGCAAACTTTAAGTTGTCATTAGAAGTAGGGCTGAATATTTATTTTGTATGCAAACCAGCTCAAGAGAATGGGGAGGTGGGAGGGTTTGGTGAGGCTCAGCTACACAGGAACAAGGGAGAAAGAGATAGAAAGTGAGATCTTTGGGGGGAATATTTGTTTAGCAGTGATCACGGGTGTGGTGTGCCATAAGTCGGTGTGTAACAAACTGTAAGGCAGTAAAAACTGCTATTGATTTTTATGATGATTAATTTTATTTTCTTATTGCGTTTTTTGCATCCCTGTAAGACCCAGACTTATGGCTCCCTCTACCTGTGCCCAGTTGGCCCATTTGTTCCACAGTCATGCCAGCCATGTACTGCTAACAGGCAAGAACCATACAGCCCATTCATTCCTGCCCAGGAATCCCCCATAAGGTCAGCCACTTGTAGCGTGAGTTGGGTGGTGAAGAGTGGGTCAGCCTTGCTGATCCTGTGGGGTGGCCTACCCTGTCCCCTCAGTGGAGGACTCCCTTGTCCCCTGAGGCAACTGTGCCGAGCTCAGCTGTAGCTGCTCTCCAAGGATTTTCCTTGGCTCACAGTGCAATTGCACACAGCAGCATGGGCTAGATAGAGGCGAACTCCATAGGGTAGACTCCTAGTGCTCCTGCTAGGTGTCACTTGTGTGGCTAGCCAGAGAAAGCTCCCTGCAGGAGGGGGCAGTGGCCCCTTGCTCCCATTCTCCCTTTCCAGCTCCTGCATTCACTTAAGCTGTTATTCAAAACTCAGGTTGCCTCTGACATAGTCAGGGCTTTATCTCTCTACTCTGGAGCAGTTCTTTCATGATGTTCTGCCGAGCTAATATTACGTGACCCTTTATTGTTTAAAGGAATGTGAACTGTTACTACAGTCATTGGACACGTGCCATAAGATCTATAATTTCCAAATTGTTTGTGACCAAAGAAGGGTGGATTGAACCTCTGTGTAATGTCTGAGGTAAGGAAGAACTCAAGAACAAAAGCACATGTTCATGTAAAGTGCATGTGAAAGCTGTTTATTTAAAAATTCAGTAAGCTTGGGTGCAAGTCATGTGACATGAACTGCGTCTTCAAGTTAGGTTAAAGATTCTCTGAAAAGCAGACATCCTTCTGTTTTTTCTCAATGTGTATGTCTGCATCTGCTCTCCTGAACAGCATGTCCCTACTAATATTTGACTTGCAAATCTGACAACTGTAAGCAAGGTTACAACTATATATTTCAGGTCTGAAGAGCTCCCAAGCTACAGTTTGGTGTGTGGTATGCATTTCTTAAATATATAGCCAAAGCTATAGCACATGTTTTAAAATCCCCATAGTAGAAGTCTTAAATTGAGTAACTAGTCATTTAAGAATCTGTCACTTTGGACAGTTACTTTTTTGCTCCTTCATTTATGCATCTTTTTATTTCATTCTTGTTCTTTGGTGTTAATCATTTGTGTGTCCTGCAGCACACATTGTTTATGTGGACTGATGGATGGAATAATGTTGTATGTTCGACTAACTTTTGCAAAATAATTCCCCTTCAAAAGGTAGTGTGCACACTTTGGTTTACATGTTCATTCTTGCCTACACATGTCCACAGGCATAACAACTCTCTTCTACTGAGTCAGGAAGCTAGATGACTGACTAGAGGGACAAAAGTCAGTGAAAATGCACTGAGAATGTAGTGGCTGCACAGCAGTACCCGTCTGCTTAAGATATTAGCAAAGTTCAGAGGTTTTGGAATTAAATTCATGTTATAGCTAGTACTTACTAGACAAGAGTGGGAATTGCATATGTGGAATATGTGTAACAGTATTGCAGTACTTTTTGTTTGTGGGTGTAAACAAAGACAAAACAACAGTCTAAACCAATTTTTATTGAGAAGAACATGTTAAGTAAAATTAAACCTTTTTTAATATGTTTGTTAACCAGGTAAGCCCACTGGACTAGGACCACAGTTAGGTCAAGTGACTTGCTCAGCATTACACAGTAGGCAAATGGAGGTGAAAAGAATCAATCCATGCACCTTAGGCATAGAAAACAGCTTGTTAACAGTGCCGAGCCTTAAGATTTTGCACTAACTGCAGACAAATTACTAATAAAAAAAAAAAAGAGGAAAGGGGAGAAGAGCAGTATTAATGTGGACATAATACCAGACAGACTGCAAGGAGCAGGGATGTCCACATCTGATGAACTTACATTACATGTTGTGTGCTCAGGCTAGAAAGCATGCCATGCATTTGTAATCCACATTTCTTTACTGCTTCTAGCATAGTTTGGATCTCATGCCTACTGTACATCTTTGCAAAGCATCCAAATTCAGGGCCTAAATGTATAACACCTTATAAGTGCTCCTTTCAGTGCAAATCATGGCCTGTGTCAGCAATATTTTTATTGCTTTGGAGATGTGCACAGTGTGAAGAACAGACACATGTTACCATTTCAGCTTAGCCATTTGTAGGGGAAGGTGTGAGAAACTTGAGACTTCCAGCACATTCCAGAAAATGGCATCCTTGGGGAGTGGCCAGTGTAAGAACTGTGATAATGGTTTTACATGGAATCTCAGGTTAGGGTTGGATAGACAAAATAAGGTAAAGGATCTGGAGGCCAGTCCTCAGATCTTGGCCAAAGCCTTCTCTGCTAAGTCTGTTCCTGAGACAACCTCTTTACTCCTGTCGTGTTGTCCCTCAGTTAGCAAGAGATCAAATTCATGCTCATTGCTGGCGGAAAATAATGGAAGGAAGACATGTGCAGCCCTAGCAACCACTCTTGGTTATCAGTATCCATACTACTGTGCTGAAGCATGTAGATCATGACCAGGAGTTGCCAACATTTGCAGAGTATATTCTTGATTTTTATAGGTGTATATCACAGAGACTATACAGTCTATGGAACCGGCTCCCTATCCATGTGAAGCAGAGTTCCTCCCTAATCCAATTCAAGTGCAATTATTTAATTATAAGTAAAGTACGTACTTTAAACCAAAGTCTTAAGACAATTAGTGTGAGATATCCTAGGTTGTAAGTTTACTTTCACCAGCCAGGACAGCCGGCAGCCTTTACTATCTGCTCCCATACCCGTTACCCCTTCCCCCTTCTTAGACTACAAGTATTTTTACTGTTCTTCCTCTTCAATCCTCTGTAGCATACTTACTGCCCTGCACTCTTTTCTCAGTATATATTGCCTCTGCTATACAGCTTTTGTCCACTAGAGGGCAATGGTTTCCTTTAGATCACCATTCTGACTCCAATTTTAAGTAACTTACAGGCTCTTGGATTCTAATATTCTTGAAGAGCTAATACTCCCACTCTATTCTTTCTTTCTTCTAATATTCTTCACTGCCAACCCTCGCTGCATATTCTATTATCAAGGCATTGTGTCACCTTACCCTCTGCTGCTTTACTTACCTTTGCTTACTGCTCCTCTGATTGTTTTCCTAGGGTGAACTCCTCTGTGGCTCATCCGCTCCGTTGCCTCTTGGCTCACTCCGCTCCCCTACCCTGCCCCCAAATCCCACCCACCCCCAGTGGTCCTAAACTTATACTCTAACTGCCACACCCCTATGCAATAAGAACAATCTCTAACTCCTCCCCTTAAAGTGCTATTACCTCTATTATATTCTCACTTTACCCCTATCTCCTCCCCCTTAAAGAATCACCACTCATTTACCTTTATCCATTACTACCACTCTATCCACAAATATCCCTACATTTAACCACCTTAACCTAAACAAATGGCTCAAGGATCCTGTAAACCCTTACCTTTATTACTACTCCTAATGATACTTATCATTCCCTATCTACTTACTCTCTACGAACACCATAGGTTCCTAGGACTGCATACCCACATCACACACACCTCTGTCCTTACCCCCAGCTCCACTCATAGTGTTAGCAACCTCCCCAGCTCAGCTAAGTACTCAGCAGCCATATTTTATAGACTCCATCACATCTCTCAATGTAACCCACTAGCTAGAAAAAATAAGAACCTAATTTTTAAACTTCTACAACTCATCCTAAAAGTTCAGGTCCACTCCCTGTTAGATGGTGATATACACCCTAACCCAGGTCCTACCACTATCACAGCTACACAGCCTGATACACCAACAATTTCAATCACACAGACATTTACCAAGCCCCCCAACTCTCTCCTGATAGCTCATCTTAATATTCGTAGCATCAAGAACAAAATAGCTCACCTGCATGCCCTTATTGATGTTTATTCCTTTGACATCCTCTGTCTGTCTGAAACATGGCTTAATCCATCAATACAAGACAGTGCAGTTCTACCCCCTGGCTATAATATCATAAGACGTGACCGTAACACTAAAAAAGGAGGAGGCGTAGCCATACTTTATAAGAGTGGATTACAAGTTACCTTGTTAGACTCCAAACCTCCACTTTGCAACAATGCAGAAATTCTTCCAACTAAGATTCAGCTTAACAAAAGCAAAGCCATATATCTATCATGTGTCTATCTTCCCCCAGGCAATAACATCAACACATTAGAGGCTATTCTCAGCTGGCTCTCAAGTAACTGCCCCCAAGAAACCATTATACTTGGAGATTTTAACATTAACTGGAACTCCTGTATATCTGAGCAGCCTTCTACTCATATCAACTTATATGGTTTTACCCAAACTATAACATCCCCAACCCGCACCAATAAAACTAACAACAAAACTAGTACCCTTGACTGGATCCTCATTAATACCCCCCAACTAAACTATAAAACAGGCACCCTCCCTGAGGACATAAGTGATCACTTGCTTACCTATTTAATCAGAACAAAAACTGTCATCCTAAACTCTACCATCTGTAGAACTATTCGCACTACCAAAAATTTTAACCCTGCTCACTTTCAAGCTGAACTAGTCACCTGTGACTGGTCACCCCTGAAATACCTCCCAATAGATAATGCCGTGAAATACTTTAACTCTAAATTTCTAACCATTTTAGACAGCCATGCCCCATTACGCAAAGTTAGAATTAGAACCAAACCGGCACCATGGCTCACCAAAACGACCAAACAAAAAATCCTCCAAAGAAATAAACAATGGGCCAAATGGCGCTCAACAAAAAGCTCCTCAGACAACCTGCAATTCAGACAGCTAAGAAATGAAACAAAAAAAGGAGGTATCAATAACCTCCTACACCCTGGATGCTCAAGTACTCCCTCTCCTTCTGGCTCTGATCACAACAATCCCATCCAAATAGCTGACTCATTTTAATACTTTTTTCACTGAAACCATACAATCCCTAGCCAACCAGCTATCCCCTAGCACCCCAGGCTCTGCCACAACCTTTACCAATAATTCTCATCAATTTCATTTTCAGCCAGTGCCCACTTCACTTATCTGTAACCTCATACAGAAACTTAAACCCACTACTCTCTCTGCTGTTAAATTACCTGCAGAATACCTGCAAAAAGCTGCTAAAGTCATAGCCTACCCCATATCCATCCTCATTAACAGAACTATTTCTGAAGGATCTATTCCCTAATCTGGAAATTCTCTCACATTATTCGCCTGCATAAGGGCGGTAACTCCAAAGAGTTGTCCAATTATAGGCCCATAGCTATTCTATCTCCTTTGGCAAAAATAATGGAGAAATGTATACACATACAACTGTTAACCTACCTACTCGATCACAATTTATTAGCACCCTGTCAACATGGCTTTAGACCATTTCATAGCACCACCTCTGCTCTCTTATCCTTCACTAACCATATTAACAGTAATCGTAATATTGATACTCTATCCTCAGCTGTTTTTATTGACCTGTCCAAAGCATTTGACATGGTGAATCACCACCTCCTTATAGACACACTCAAAAACCTGTCATTGGACAACCATACTATACAGTGGTTCCAATCACACCTACATAACAGGCAACAGGCCGTACTATGGGAAAATACTTTATCTTCCCACGTCCCAGTCACTCTAGGGGTCCCGCAAGGATCTATATTAGGCCCATTACTCTTCTCCATCTTTACAAATGACCTTCATTCTGTAATTCCTCAAGCTGACTGTATCCGATGCACTGACGACTCCACACTCATATGCGCTGCTGCTTCTCAATCAGAACTTCAGTCACTAACCCAAATGACCTTTAGTACAGTTGAAAACTGGCTCCTACAAAGACATCTTATCCTTAACCCCAAAAAAACAAAAATGCTACTATTTACCCCCACCCGCAGAACCTCCCCACTTAACTTTACTATTACTTCAAATGATGGAACTATAATATCTCCTGAACCAACCACCAAACTACTCTGGATACTAATAGATAACAACTTGTCCTTTGAACCTCACATTAATAACACCATAAAAATAGTAAACAAGAAACTAGGTTCCCTCTATAGAATAAAACCCTTTCTTACACCTCCAGCCAGGGTTACTATTGCTTGTACCCACCTCATCTCTACCTTGCTCTATGCCTCCCCTATCTATACCAAACTATGTAGAAGTAATCTGAGTAAACTTACATCCTCCTACAACAATATTGCCAGATTTGCAGCTGGGTCCTCCTATAGAACTCATCACTGTATCAATCTGAATCAGTTAGGATGGTTAGAGCTGCCAAATTTAATACTTTTCAATCAATTAATAGTAGCCCATAAGATCCTGTATTTACCTCAAAATACACCCATACTTATATCCCTAGTCATCCCCTATAATAACCTCAAGACCTTACGCTCAGCTAATAACCTACTTGTACAAATATCAAAATCCAACAACTTAGCTGGTGACCCCTTGTTCTCCCAATACAGTAGGTAAAGCCTGGAACATCCTCCCAAGCCAGCTAACCTCAATATCCTCTGTCAGCTTATTTAAAAGCAAGCTTAAACCCTACCTCAAATCACACTGGCTATGCCCCTGTGTTAACCCAGACTAAGTACCTAACTATTAACTAGACTCCCACAATTCCTAGCCTCCCATGATCATGATCTTGTGTTGTCTCACTAATTTTTAGTGAGCTTAACCTTCCTTAGGATTTTTTCTCATGTAAATAAGTATATACTGTGGAATGATCAAACACCTTCATATAGTATCACAACCTATGTGTTAAATAACACTAGAAATCAATCCTTGTTTGCTGATCTTCTATACTCTATCTATTGATCTCTAGTGTTTTTCTTTCTTAGGTTTTTGTGAGACCTTAGTATCTCTTATCATAAATTACTAGGTGTATCTAATTTTCTAATATGTTAGAAAGATTTGTACTACACCATTTCTAATGCAAATGTATTAGTCTTATTCATCTATTCTTAGATACATTTTTCCTTTTTCCTACTGAAATATAAAATATATAATCTTAGGCTTGTACTATAATTGTTAAAACTTCTTATATACCAAATTATACTGTTATTGTCTTTGTCTTGACCTTTAATGTTGTTGTAATTTGCGGAGCTTTTCTCCCCGGGCCTCCACTGAAAATGGACATATATCCAGCTGGACTAGCCCGGTCAACAAATGTAAAATAAAATAAGTAAATAAAATAAAACTTGGACAATTGGATGGGAAACTGGAAATTCATCCCTGGTTTGGCACCTATGTCTCTGATGCAAACAGGTAACACGTAAATGGTTCATCTCCCAGGCCCATGCTTACACTTATCAAGGGTATCAGAACTAGTCAGAGATTTGGGATGCATGACTAGGCTTAAAAAGCCCTTGTGGTCATTGGACTAGTAAACGCCTATGAACCTATGCCTAGACATACTGACTCCTCCTAAATGTGGTCTTCCCTGTCTGCATGAGTTGTGTATGGTATGTGTGAAGCAAGTGCATTCTATGTGCTTTCAACCCTTGCATAAATCCGTTGCCAACCCAAGTCTACTGAGACCATAGAATTGCTGCTATATTTATTTATTTATTTAATATTTGTTTACCAAGAAAGTCCGACTGGGACAGAGCCCATTTTCAGTGGAGGCCCAGTGAGAAAAGCTCCAGATGTATGTCTTTGGAATGTGGGAGGAAACAGGAGTACCCGGAGGAATTGCATGCAAATACAGGGAGGACATGCAGACTCTGCACAGAAGGCAACCCAGTCGAGATTCGA
The DNA here is from genome assembly GCF_019279795.1 of Protopterus annectens. Classification (NCBI taxonomy): domain Eukaryota; kingdom Metazoa; phylum Chordata; order Ceratodontiformes; family Protopteridae; genus Protopterus; species Protopterus annectens. Next base: position 421,947,020 of record NC_056726.1, on the reverse strand, counting down.
ACCAGAGAACCTCTTACTGTGAGATGACAGGTGCACCACTGTGCCACTCAGAATTGCTACTATATTGAAGTTGTTATGGTAGCATCCTTTTACCATCTCCTACCCCCGCACGAATGTTGAGGCAGCCTTCAGCATATTTGTGCCCCTGCACAGACTATTAATCAAATGTAGATTGCCAGCACTGAAAATGTACAGTTAGGATGTACCTGTTTCTTAATGCAGTAACAACAGCAGGCGATTGCAGTCCTCCTCCTATATGTCCTAGATGAATCCACACAGCTCACTTTTTGTGGTTTGTCTGTTATCTTTGCCCTGAATTTAGAAATGAGATGGTGAACATTGCTACAAGACATGGGAGGAGTAAACTGAAAGTTGATCATGAATAATGAAATAAAGAAAATGTTTTAGCTTTTTTAGCCCCAGCCCATCCTACCTCAAAGCCGTCATTCTTTTAATATTCTACCTTTGTTCATAATGAATAAAAGACCTGCCTTTTTACAGGAGCGCAAAGAGGATTAGTGTGTTTGAGCTTGAACATTGTGTTATCTATTGTAGTACCCACTGAGGAAAGATTAGACTGTGGATATGATGTAGGTTGCTTGTGTTCCAGAAATGTCACTTAGTGGTTTGAGGGCTAATTTTTTTTCCACCTTTCTTTTGAGGTTATAGTAACTTACTGTGGTCCTGAAACTAGAGAGACAGATTAAGTTTCTTATTTCTTTTCTTGTGCAACAATAGCTTAAAACTCGTTGAGAGGTGAGCACCCCAGGCTGCTAAGAATTACAAAACCCATGTCTGTTTTCTGAACTGAACCAAAAGTGATGTGACTGTTTAGCCATGCTAGTCTGAAAACAGGAGCATATTAAATGAACAAAAAGTATTCATAGGAATAACTACCTTCTTGTAGCGGTCTGTCCTTGCATCTTTGCCATTTTGGTATACGGGCAGAGGTGCTTTGAATGTGTGCAAGAATGGCTTCTGCTGTACTTCCAAAAGAATCATGATTGAAATTCTCTCATTTGGCTGTAACCTCAAACCCTGCTACTGTAGAGTCAGTTAAGGCCATTTCATTTTAGCTTCACCGAAGTGTGATGGCTCATTTCACAGTTCTGAAGCAAGTGTTCTCATATTCGGGGAGTGTAATGCTAGGTGGCTTGGGAAATCATGAATCAGCTTTTATTTTACTTTGGCCTGAGCTAACAAAATGTTATTTTTATGTTGTTTTTATTGTCTTACAACCTAAAATATATACTTTGTTCTGTAACCTCACAATTAGTCTTAAAGCTTGTGTTTTGGTTATAAGCCAGCAACAGATTTTATTTTCCGTGCTGTGTGTTTCTAATCAAAATGTGTGGTATTTTGTGTGAAATGTGGTTTAGTTTTATTCTTAGAAGTAGTAGGTTTGCAAAGTGTTTTTAAGTATTTTTATATTTTTCCCTGAACAAATTACAGTACTAATCACTTGCAGTGTATGCTGCCCACTCCATGCTTGCTTTTCATTCAAAAAGCACTATTCCATAAAAGTGGGGTTTGTACAAGTATTATTTTCAGTATGACTGTTTGGGTACCAAGGCAGCAGAATGTAGTCCCATTCTTGTGGTTTGACTAGCAAACCTGAAGCTAGGTGGCCAGGTAAGAAGGCCATGAAATTTACCCAGTTATCACAGCACAGTCGCACCTCATGTTTTATAGCAAGGCTTTAACCATTAGCACATCTGAGGAGTGTTTATTTTCCAAGGTAAATGCAGTTTGCACTCAGCACTTTAATTATAATAGAGTTTAGGTGGAAGGAGGTAGTGGACTCAGTACAGCATCTGTCTGTGGTGCTCATCTCTTAGGTTTGGATGCATTTCATGGTCATCCCTAGGCCAACAGGAGCTGTATCTTTTTTTTACAGTTGTCTTAGCAGGACTTTTTCCTGTCTTGCAAGATGACAGCGGATGGGGACAGATCTAGGGAGTAAAGACTAGCTAGAGGCCAGCAGATGGGTTGATATCTAGGAGGGACAAGTCAGGCATATGTGTGGCTGACACCATACTGTCAAGGCTGTCTCCTTGACCACAGAACTGACCACAAGGAGACTAAAATAGGAAGAACATGTTCTTTCCACTGGTTTGCTACTAAGGCATCAGAATGAAGTCACATTCTTCTATTTTGACTAATAATCCTGAAGCCAGTGGCCAGAGAGGCCAGCTTTCTTTCCATAGAGGAATGTGAGGTGTCATCACTGTAAGTACATTACCACACACTAACCCAGAGTATTTGATGAGTGAGTGGGAGAGACAAGTCAGTGTGGACAGGCTGGTAGCATGTGTGTGCACACAGCTGGGAACTGCATGCATTGCATAGTACTTGTAACACTGAGAAGGAGAACTTAGGGATGCACATCTCATAAAATTCTTGTGCAGCCAGTGATGAAAGCCACAATTTTCCTTTTCCCCTACATGGCTAACCTCCAAAAACACATTGCCATAAGGTAGCTTCATGACTGTTATTGATGGAACCTATGTGGGTATTATTTCACCTTTCTTAATGTGGTTATTTTATTTCTGTGAAATCCTGCATTCTGTGATATGTTTGTACCCAAATATGCCGTAAGATTCTGCATACATAATCTCGGTCGTTACCAGAAGCTAAATAGTCTTCCTTGCCACTTGCACAGTTTGTCTCGTCATACCTGAGCATCTTAAGTGTCTTTGTGGGCATCACATTAGCAGACAAGACCCATAGTGGCATTATACTTACTGTCATAAGGAAGAAGTTGATATTGACGGCTGTCACAAAGTGCCAGGCTTTCAGCTTATGTTCCCTATGTTGAAGGTGGGAAAAGCTGCTAATTGTCTTTGCAAATATTAATCAGTAGCTACTTATTTGGCGACTAGCAGCAGTGATCCTGCTACTGCAGTATTGACTGCTATAGCAGCTTCCCACACAACTGCACTTACTTTAGGTAGAGAAGCTAATGCCAGAGTTCCAGCTGCAGTGAAAAGGATAAACATTCCAGTGGCCAACTTTATTTCTTCAAGGGAAGATGAGGAAAGTGAGAAGCTCATCAGTGTAGACGCATTGCCTGGTATTGGCCATGAGTGTTCAGAGTGTGTCTTGGGAGGGTAAGGAAGTGAGTTCTCTTCTCCCTAGCACTGTGCATGCTCACATTGGTGAGCAGACTGTGCATTCTTTGCATACTCCTTGTTGCATGTGGTAGGATAAATCAGAGATGTATACCAGAGTGTTGCAGTGCAACCAAGGATTCATAGGTAGGTACTAGGCTATCGGCCCTAGGGCCCATACAAGCCTAGCCAAAAAATGTACCCTGGCTTTCGCCACCCAAGAAAATTATTTTCCTGTGCCCCTGTAGAGCAGAGCCACAGAAGTGATCCCCGGGGTGAATTTCCCATTTCCCATCCAATCATCAAGATTTTTCTTGAAGAGTGCTAATGAGGAGCTCTGTTTGACATAGATAGGTAGTCTGTTCCAGAGTATGGGAAGTCTCTGGGACAGGAATCTATCCCTCCAGCATGTAATGATGATGATGAATGCCACAGTCTTCTTTCTTCGTGGCTGGCTTACATTCCAAAAAAAAAAAATGCCATAAGCTGGACCCAACTTGAAGGACCCAAAAGTAAGCAGATTAACTGGTTTCTAGTTGAATATTACTTCATCAAAATCTGGTATTTTTTCAGTGAAATCCCACATTCTGGGACATATGTGTAACCAGATGACAAAAGCCATGATGTAATACCCTGTCTGCATAAGTTCACTCATAACTAAAACACACCAGTTCTTTTGTGCATTGTGCTTCTTCCATGGTTCAGATCTGAAGCATTGGTGTCATTGGCAAAGCTTTTACATGCCTAAACATCATAATAATTTTCTATGTGGAGATCGGATTATCAGCTATGACCCACTCGTACATTGCCTGTACTGTTTCAGGGAAGAAGACAACATTGATAACTGCCACAGGTGCCAGAGGTTTGACTGCATTGCTCAGTGTTCACAACAGGAGCATTTGCTAGTCTACGTTCAAAACTGGCAGTGATCAGTAGCACTGCATTTGGAGACTAGCAAGAGTGCTCTTCTTGCAACCCTAGGTGTAGGAGGAAGTATCACTACAAAAGCAAACGCTCCAAGACCAGGTCAAGAACAGAAACTCCTTAAGGTAAATTCAGCCTGGCCTCTGAGTGTTAGCTTTTGTAGCAGTACTCTAACTGGCCACATACCAAACCCTTCAGGTGGTGGTGACTTTGTTCACAATCAGTACTTGAGCCCTGAGGTTCTCTCATTTCCCTGTCTTCAGATAATCAGCTAGACCCCACAGATAACTATCTTGATATGGGAGATCAGTCTCTTGAGTCATCTGGTCCCGGCTTGTGGTACTAGGGACTAGAGACTCCTCCTGGAACTGGTCCTTACTGGCCAACAGACCATTGTTGAGTCATATCCTTCTGATCTTTCAGCTGTAGGAGTTGGACGTCAAGCAGTTGTTCAGTATTTGTTTAGATCTTGAGTCACAAGTGTGGGAATGCAGCATTAAGGAATTTGATCTGAAACTAGTGCTAAACCCAATACAGGTCCCGCCCACCCTACATTGCCTTTGGATAGTATGCAGTCCAAATCCAGTTCCTGATTCCCTGATGCTTTGTACCAGTCTGTGACATGCTTCCCCAATGTAAGTTCATGGCTGCAGATAGTAGTAGGGGTCATAATACTCTCTTGCACTCCGGTCCAGATCTCCTCCCATGACTCCTTCGTGGAGATGCTCTCAGGCTGATTTTCTCTGCCCCCATGAGTCCCATGCAGAAGTTTTTGGAAAGGAGCCTATCTGTCCTGCATCAACCCTACCCCGAGGAGCTTGATTTTGGGGAAACCTTCAGAGCTGCCTAAAGGCAGATTACATCTGCCCTATACACCTTATAAAAGACGGATATCTGTTGTAAGCCATCATCTAAATTTGTAGATCAAAATACAACATATTCCGATGCTGATTCCTATGTGATCTTTGTTTCTGCATGGGTCCCAAAGATCAGAATGCTTTGCAAGCTTGCTGTTGGAAAAAGATTACAAAATATTTGACAGGTGTGGAAAGAGGATTTACTCCTCTGCCATACTGAAGGTCAGGGTACTCAACAGTTCATCTTGCCTGTCTGTCCAGGCCCACTTCATCAAGGAGGCACTGGATAAGCTGAATGACCTCCCCAAGTGTGGGCCTAAGAAGGATCTCTGTGAGCCTCTCTCCATAGCCTTCACTGTAGCATTCTGTATGTTTCACTGTAATTTTGTCAGCTGTGATGCACTGGCTAGTGCCATAGGCTTAACAATGTGTCCAGACAGGATGGCATGGCTTAGACTGTTCTCCCTCAAAGGGAGCCTCTGGGACAAGATCCTGGGTGTTGAAATAGAAGCTCTGCAACCATCCTGCCTAGAACTTGGGAATTGACCTCCTGCAATGTCTGCTGTTTTCTTTGCTAGACCTGGCTACTCCCAAAGAGGAAGAAGCCTCCTTTGCTTCTGAGGAAGGCTATACACAGTCTTGCCAGTTCAGGATCTGGCAAAGTTTTTCTAGATGATGCCTCCCTGGTGGTCCTATTGCAGTCCTAGCTATGGGTTAATATTGCTCATATTCAATGTGCTTTTCTGAGCTTGCCTCAGCATGGAAAACCATCAAGAAGTAGTCTGCTTAGGTCATACTCTGAAGCTCATAGGTCCTCACTTTAGAGAGTTCTTTGGGAAAATCAGTCCATTTCAGTAGAGGACATGGGAGAGGCTCTGGATGTACTGTTAAGAAGGGCTGTAGAGGAACTTCATAGTAGACAGGCTTGCTCACCTGCAATTTGAGTCTGAATAAAGTTTTACTAATGCTCTTTCTGGCCCCAAAGGAGGCAAATAATGTTTTGCCAACTTTGTAAGTAAGTGACTTTACCCAGCATAGCCGGTATATTAAGTTTCTGTTTCCTACATTTCAAGGGATTGTGCCCTTGCTCCTGCAGAGTGCTAGTATGATACCTCTAGATATGATGGATTTCTTTTCACACATCAGTATTTGAAGCCTGTACAGGACAAATTCTCCATTTCAGATGGGGTGGGCATCACTTCCAGTACAAAGTTTTTCCCATTTAGGTTTTACTAAGTGATGGAGTCTTCATCAAGATGTTGGCTGAGTCCTGTGAGCATAATAGTCTACAAAGTTTCCATGACCTGGATGACTGGCTTCCAGTGGTGGTCTTATTTTGGACACTTCAGTGAGTGCAGTCCCTCCCGGTGTGATCATAAGCTGAGAGACATTCTTTCTGGTAGCAGCTCAGAGAAAGTCTTTTATAGGAGCAGAGTTGTTCACTTTCCTGCCGTTGGAGAGGGCTCCTCAGGTTATGGTATTAGTCTTTTGAGTGAGGATGCATGGCTTTGTCCAGGCTGAAACCCTTTTGAGTGTCATGGACTTGATAGCGGACTCTGTTTTTAGAATGCCATACTTTAGGATGTGGGTGTTGCAGTAGACAGAGAGGTCAGTGACTTCAGAGCCATCACAAGTTGGCAGACCTACTGCTGGTTTCAGGTCCTTGCTGTTGGGCAGTGAAGTAGTGGGCAGATCCTAACCATTTTTAATGAGGTTTCCCTTTATGTAGCTGGGCCAGTAGAAGATCATAATAACAGACTGTTTGCTTTCGGGGGGGGGGTCCTCCTAGGCTTCCATATAATTCAGGGGTACCCTTTGAGAAGGGAGGTTCACATTAAGTAGCAGTGCTGCTGGCTGTAATGGCTTTAGAGAAAACAGCCGCTTCTGTGGCCTCTATTCATCTATTCAGATAATCAGTCTTTCGCATGATTTGTCTGGTAGTTGGCTTAGAGAATTAAGGAGCTGTTAATGAGATGTTTCCTGTGGTCCAGAGGTACAAGGTTTGATTCCCTCAGCTTCCATTGCCTAACTGTGTTACTCTGAGCAAGTCAGTTAAACAGACACTTCTCCTGGGCAGAGTGTGGAAAAGATGTATGGGGATCACTGCTCTACCCTGGAAAACAAACATAAATAAATAAATATTCAGAAGGCAAGGGGTTGAGAGGTCATTCCACTTTTGCAGAGAAGCAGTGGGCCATAGGCTAGAGCATCCATCTGGCAACAGTTTACATCTCTAGAAAGGTAAATGGGCTAGTGGATACTCTATACCAATCTTCCAGTCTTTTCTTTAAGTTCCAGATGTAGATGTAGAAGTCTTGTCTGATCAGGGTCTTGTGGAAGTGGGGCACTCCAGAGATTGACTTGCATAATGTCTGGAGGAATGCAATTATTGTCCTTTTCTTAACAGCTCAGCAGGGCAGTGGAGAGATAACAGTGGATGTGTACTGTCTATCATTGCACAAGAGGCTCTTCTACACCTTCCTGCCATTTTTGCTGATTCCATGCCTCATTGCTGAATTTAGGGTGGGGGTAAATGGGTCATACTCTTCACCTGTTGGTGGCTGGGAAGGGTATGGTTTTAGATTATAAGTTATCTGACTGTAGATGAAACCCTCCAATTCCTAACCAAGGATGTCCCCCATGGCTAGGGGTAGAAACGACTCCACCTTAGAACCTGGTTTCAGTTTTTGACCGTCTCTGTTCTCTCATACTTGCCAGCTGCTTGACGGGCTTGCATTTCCAAGTAGTAAGAGTTCTAAGTTTGACTAGAGATAGTAGCCTATAGTGCCTCTAGACACTGGAACTGTGTAATTTGTATCTCAGTTTATTCAGCAACCATCGTGCATGTGTAAGCTGTTGCTGCATAGCATAACCTTAAGGAGGGCAGAATTATGTCCCAACACCTACTGGTCAAGCTGTAACATTTTCTTTGTTCATTGGGGAGCCCACTATTTCTTTTGGACTTCAATTTAATAGTAGATAAGCTTGTTCACCCATGAGTCCATTTGCTGAACAAAGTTAAAGATCATTTATTTGTAAGTACTGTTCCTGCTAGCCATTATCTCTGTATGAGACATGAGCTTCAGGCCTTTATGTGCAGAGAATCCTATTTGGACTTTCAGAATAATGGGGTACCCCTTAGGAGAAACCCAAGTTTCTTCCTGAAGGTTGTTTTAAAGATTTGTATGAATCAATCCGTCCATCAGTTGTTTTCTTGTTTGGGGCAGAAACCAAGGTGCTGAGGGCCTTGCGTTGTTTACTGTTGCATTTCTTTTGCTCAAGAAAAGTAGAGGTTTTCACTTGTCAAGCAGGCAACTTTCCATTTGGATTACTGGCTGCATGGTTTTGTCAGCTGAAAAGCGATTTAGTCAAAGTTTACTATACCAGAGGAGTGGATGTCTCAACAACACTTGTTCAAGAATGTCTCCACTCTGAATCTCTGTGATGCCCACTTGTTCCTTAGTGCACACCTTTAGTAAGCATCATTGTCTTGACCATGACTTGAGGTCACAACACATTTGGGAAGTCACTTTTTGGGTGTGGTGGGGACTAGTGCGATCCTATAGCTTTGTTCACCTTGGTAGTACAGCTCACAATTCAGATTAACACCTGTGATTCATCAAGGTGGGTTAACACTAGAGATGACAGATTCTCATAATATCCATTGATGTGCAAGAGATCCCTCCTTGATGGGTCAAGAATATCCTCCCACCACCTTCTTCAGGATGAGTGGCCCCTCCTTCAGCAGCTGCTGTCAGAGTTCCCTATACATTGGTCAAGAATATATTCTTACATGTCTGAAATCCATTATTAAATAAAAATGGTGTTTTACACCCCTGTGATTTACAGAAAGCACTCACTAGTCACAAGGGAACAAGATGTCAAGCTCTGGGGAGGGGCACTAGTGACAAGGGAACAAGATGTCAAGCTCTGGAGAGGGGCAGTCACTAGTGACAAGGGAACAAGGTGTCAAGCCCTTGGAAGGGGCACTCACTAGTGACAAGGGAATAAGATGTCAAGTCTGGGGAGGGGCACTCACTATTGACAAGGGAACAAGATGTCAAGCCCTGGGAAGGAGCACTCACTAGTGACAAGGGAACAAGATGTCAAGCCCTGGAGAAGGGCACTCACTAGTGACAAGGGAACAAGGTGTCAAGCCCTGGGGAGGGGCACTTACTAGTGACAAAGGAACAAGATGTCATGCCCTGGGGAGGAGCACACTTGTGTAGCTGCTGCATTGCATTATGAAATTCATTGGCCAGATGCACAGATGCCCCCAAATGCAGGATTTTACTGGGAAGAAAATCTGCAAAATGCTGAGTGTTGGAGAATGTAATACTTAACCTAGGGGCCTGTAAGTGAGGGAACGTTCATAGATCAACTGGTATGGTAAGAGCTTAGCCATTGTATTCCTTTCTGAATAGAGGAGACAATCTGTCGAAGGGTGATGCAGATTGCTAAGGAGGTGAGCAAGTAGGAAGCAATTGGAGGAGGAACTGACTAAAGAGTAAGGAGTTCTTGTGGATAAAAAAAAATGAAAAATTGCATAAGAGGAAGTTAGACCCTTCTTAGTCAGCACCTGATGATGCTTTAAAATCCCTACCACTCCAGACACCCAAGCCTTTTTTCTTTGCAGCTCACCCCCTGAATTGTAATGAACTGTATGAGAAGACCTTAATAACAGATTTGTAATGCAGGCACTAGTTCTACAGAAGAAAATTTAAAGTGAAATGTTACCAAGAGTGCTGTAGTCCAGTGTAGCAACAGCCCATTGGTACCATTATGGCAATTTGTGTCTTTCGTTTGAACCTAAAACCATCCCTGTTGCATCCTACTGAGTCCAGAAGTATATCAGAGTAAGAAAAGACAAGTGCCACAATATAGAAGGTGTACCATGTCCTTTTTGTGATGAAGGTAATACCATGAGAAATATGACAGTTGCGCAGAGCAGTAATTAATCTTCATAGTTACTCTTTTCCCAAACATGTCCATAGGTTCATAGGTCAGTACTAGTCTGTTGAGCCAGGGGACCATTCGTAGCCTAGTCACAATACCCCATGCCATAGGTACCCTTTCACATGACTAAATTATACCTCATTTCGATCCCTTTCAGTGAGGGCTTCAGGGGCCAGACCTAGGGTGTGTGTATGATTGTTCATCCATTCATCAGGGTTATGCATAAAGAAGGTTAGGGAGATGCTTTGTTTTGCATCCAAAGGAAGTCTGTCTGGGATATATATTAATATTACCAGTAGGTACTATGTATGCTTCAGTGGAAGTAAGATCTCTTGAGTGAGTGTTGAGAGTGTTATTAGTTTTGCAGATGTGTAGCAGGTCACATAGGACTGTAACTTTCGAGGCTCTGTAAGCTAATCAGAGGTCACTTCTCAACAGCCTGTAGGAAACGGCAAAGATTGGGAGAAAGTACTCTAAGGCAGTCTAGGTAGCTCATGTAAGACTTGCCTTTGATTATCTTAATGATGGAATATGGAGGTCTCCCAAGCTGGGTTATATGCTTAGACAGCTGGCTTATGAGAGAGGGGAGTAATGAGGGATGATAATTTCCTTTGAACTGGAAGAAATAACCCTGACTATTATTCTGGCAAGGCAAAAGGATTTCCTAACAGTAGTGGATATATAGTGATCAAAGGTAGTTCATTATCAATGAAAGTGCCCAGGTCCCTAGTGGCTGAGCCTAATCTGAAAGGGGTGTAACATATGTGGTAGTTGCATGGGTACTCACTTTTGCCTAAGGACACAATGCTGCATTTCTTTGCATTTGCTTTTAGGATATGGTCCAGGTACCACTTATTGGTTCATGTTAGACCCTTCTGAAGAATTTGAAAGTCAGATGGAGAGTTAATGGCAGCTTCACGTTTACAGTCTACAAACTTGGTCAGCCCAGGCCCTTGATGTTGGTCTTCAGAGAAGTAACCATTCTTTTTGACTAAAACCATAACTGTCACACTAACAAACTGTGTTCTGTCAGTGAGTTTGCTATCCAGTACCATAGAGGTTTACATTTTGTTTGATTAGCATTTGACATCAAAGGCCTTGGCTAGGACTAAGTAGGCAGTGTGAAATGATTTGCCCTAGTCTAATGCATCAGTGACATGCTCAAAGAAGCGCATCAGTTGGGTCCAGGACTTGCAGACTGTGTATGTCCTTGTTAATAAGCTCCATAATGATGTGCTGCTTTTCCTTCCAGGTAAGGCTGTTGAGGCTTGTAGGTCTACAGTTTCCAGGATCAGTAGTAGATCTCCTTTGTAGAGCAAAATGATGATTGAGGTTCTCCATTCCTCTAGGAAAAATTCATTAAAGAAGCTGAGGTTGAATAGGCTTAGTAGTGAGTCTACCAGACAGTATCTGGTACCAACAAGAAGGCATCATGGTGAATTATAAGGACCCATGCAGCAAGGGATTTTAGCCTTGGAGAGAGCATTCTGAACCTGCTTGAGGTGATCATATGGGGTGGTGTATACTAATAAGTTGGGGAATGTTAGAGGGAGGTGGGAAAGCAAGACTAGAGCTGAATTTGTCTGCTAATATGTCGACTATGTCATCCGGGGATGTATAATTTTTGTTCTGCAGTTCTGAGCATTACTGGGCACTACCTCTAAAGTTACTGACATAGCTGAAGAAGGCTTTTTGTCCTTAAAAGAGGTAGCAGTTCCCAATTTTACTTTCTTTTGGAGTATTTGATTTTGTATGAGTTCTTTGTAGATCTTTCTGAGTTCATCTCTAAATAATGGGGTATTAAGTTTCCTTTTACAGATTGAGTTTCTTCCTCTTGTGTAGTTTCTTTAAATTGCTGTTCTGTTGTAGGGTTTATTCCTGAATTAAGCATTATATTGTGTCTTATGGTGGAAAAATGTCTCAATGCATGCTTGGAGGTAGGCATAGAAATTAGCCACTAATGTTGCAGCATGCAAGATGGGGCAAGCAAGGTAAGTAGTGCAATTAAATTTAATCAGCTCATTAGTTACCTGGATTCAGTTTGCCTTAGGGTAGTCACAAAAGACAAAAGGATTTTGTGGTAAGTCGTGTTTTACCCTCATATTGATTGCTACCTTATGGTGGTCAGAGAGTATCTGTGACATGTTAACTGTAGGTGTTTAGCATACGGTGGCAGTATTAGTGAGAACCAAGTGCAATATTCTTGAAACCCTGGTTGAGACTTGAACCATTTTTTTTTTTTTATGGAACTAGCATTAATGATATCTAGGAATCTTTGTGCATATTTATTTGAGCTAGTGCAGGTTTCCTAATTAATGGAGGCATAGTTAGTCTCCCACAGAATAGTGTTAGGCTCAATAGGGAGGGATGTCAGTTTGTTTAGCTATGCCTCATGGGTAGCAGGTGGCATGGAGGATATTCAGTAGTTGGCCACAATATGGTATGGAGTTCAGTTTACTGTGAAAAGGATATGGAGACATTCAAGGTCATTGTCAGAGTTTAAAAATTTGGACGTGAAATGGTTTCTTAAGAATAGAAACACACCCCCTTCAATAACACTATCAGCATCAGCAGTGGGTCTGAAAAAGTGGTGGGCACTGAAATCCTGCACCGTGGAGCTGCTTTTGTTGTTCTGAAACCATGTTTCACTACATATGCAGATGATTATTACTGTAGAGAGTGCAATTTCTTGGTTAGGCTTCTAGCAGTTTTGATTTTGATTAGCTATGTAGGAAATTTGAGGAGACTAATCTTGTCTAAAAACCCACTATGCGGAAGGAAAAGATCCTGGCCAATATACAGAAGTCATAACAGAAGAGATGCAGGCCATCTGTAGCAAAGCAGCCAGAGTTCATCAGTCCTCTCCTTTGTGGCTGACAGAAGTTTCAAAACTTCGAACTTCAAACAGCCGAGACCATAAGATTGAAGTTTTGAAACTTCAAACGTTTTGCATGGAGATCGACATACAGCACAGAACAGAACAGGATATTTGCTGTTTTCCTCACTGTAGTGTGATCTCTTGAGTTGGTATATTGATTAAGCAGGGGGTGTCGGGGTGCAGTAAGGCAAGCTCCCCTAAAAATGTAAAAAAAAATGTTTTTTGTTTTTATTTTTTTTTATTTTGTTTTCAAAGTTTCAAAATTTTCATCATCTGGTCTCTGCTGTTTGAAGCTCGAAGTTCTGAAGCTTTAGAAGTAGATCTGGCTGATATATATATATATATATATATATATATATATATATATATATATATATATATATATAGGCTACCTTTAGAGTGATACCTTTAGCTAAGGCAATAACTGACGTTCGTTATCTTTTGTTTATATTGTGGCTTCATTCTTGGCGATAGTAGGATACTGCTCAATACTATTTTCACATCAGTTTTAGATTCATATTCTGAGAAATCTTATGTCCCTCTTCATATGATCCAAGGAAGTGTGTCTCAAATCATTAACTCCCACGTGAGCAATGACCATGTCATATGTGTACTTAGAGCGAAGGGACTGAGGACCCTAGTGATACTGCAGATTCTGACACCTAAGAGGCAGCTATCACTCTGTCCTTGCTTAACCTGGTGAGTGGTGCATCTCTGGAGTAATCTATGACTAAGGCATTATCAGATGTACTGTTTATTTAAATGTGTTTACTGAGGTGGAAAACTAATCAAATAATGACCAATTACAGGCTCTGCCCAGGCTGTCTTGGCCTTAATGTCTTAAGAGCTGTCTTGACCTAATTTTGTAGCTGTGCTTTCTGTACTTGTCTGTGTATGTTGTTTGCCTGTTGGTGAGTTGCTGTGTGTCCCACCACTACAATATTTTAAGGATATCTGTTGAAGAGTACTGAAAGTTGTTGTTGTTTGTCTTTCAGCTTTCCCCAGTTAGGGGTGGCCACAACAGAACTCTGGTCTGCTAATGATTGGCAGTTGGTTTTTATGGTGTCGAGTTACCAGCCCGATGCCCAACCTTCAACGAAGGCACACCCATTCAATGCATGTCTTTTGAACGCCCACTCAACCGCGGGGAGGACATGCAGACTCCACACAGAAGGCACTCCCAACCCAAGCCAAGAATCGAACGGGAGAACCTCTTACTTTGAGGGAATTATGCTACCGCTGCACCACAAGTATGAAATTTAGTCATTGCCCTGTATAGCTGTGATATTTCCACTGGTGTTTTCTCTACAGAAAGGACAAAGCAATCATTATACACTGTTGTGGTACAGTGTTTCCTGACTAAGCTTTATTTCTCTGCTCAGCGTAACGTTTTGAAAATGATTTAAATGTTGCAGTATTCTGCAAACTGCATCACTGGAATCGCACAACATTTTTGTGGAGTACAGTTGGCTGTAATGCTGTTCATTTACATGTCACCTTTAATAAAAGAGTTTAATCTCTCAGCTTAGTCAGGAGGGAACATGAAATTTGCCTGGTTATCACAGATTATGGCAAGGTAGATTTACATGCAGTACTTGCCTGTTTAATAACCTCGAATATGCCTGGTTATCACAGCTCATGGCAGGGTAGATTTAAATGCAGTGCTTGTTTGTTTAATAATCTGGAATAGGCACAATGTCCTGCTGTCATTGGCAACACAGGAAGTATCGCATGAGAAATTAAACGGAGGTAACAAAACAAATGGATTTATTGACAGGGAAGAAAAACCTGAGTCCAGAATGCAGCAGGTAGTGCAGTGGTCAAAGTCCACGTGAGCAAGTAAATGTTATGATGAGCTTATATCTGATAACAACATAGACATTGTATGTAACCAACGAGACTGGTGCTGCACACATTAAGCTTGCTCAGCATAGAACTTTCTCAGGCTGCCACCATCCCTCCCCTTCCCATCAGGCACCATGCATGCCACACTTTCCTGTTCTTTGCCACAGTCTTTAATCAGTTCAGAAAAAAGCGAAACGTGGCCTCTGTCTGCCTCTGTGGATTTTTTTCTTACCTTGAATTCAACATCTGAATGCTGTTTGAGTGTATATTAATAATTGCAGCCCTTTTCTCTCAGTGCATTTCCTTTGGTTGCAAGAGAATGTTTTTATTCTATGTGAAAGTATTGTCTGCTTTCTCTGCCAATGGGCATAGGTCTACAGTCTCATAACATTAAAACCTCTATTTAGAAAGTGTCTGTGGTCAGGGCTGTCCTGCATGTCCACTGGCAAATGCTTTTTTTTCTTGGTGTGCATGGGAAATGCTCATAATACTTTTAGGTGATTTACTTGACTAGATTTCACTCAAGTTGTGCGTCAAAAACATTGTGACAAACTAACATGCTACACATTGTCTGCTTCTGATATTGAGTCAGGGAGAGCTAGTTTGGTTGTTCCCCCCAAAAAACTTCAAAGAACCTCCTAATAACTCTCTTGAAGATAGGGATCTACGGCTTCTTCCCTTAGTGTACGGAAGGCGTTTGTTTTCTTCTACCTCTGCACTTTCTGCAGCTGCAATGGTTGGTTCTTCATACCAAAAACTGGTAAATGTTTGTGTCTTTCGGCTTTTCCCGGTTAGGGGTCACCACAGTGGAACTCCGGTCCTCTAATGATTGGTAGTTGATTTTTACGTGCAGAGTTACCAGCCCTGATGCACAACCTTCAACAACGGTACGCCCATTCATGCATGTCTCCATGCAGAAGACACTCTAGCTGAGAATCGAACCAGACAGCGTCTTACTGTGAGGCGACAGCGCTACCGCAGCACCACCACAAAAACTGGTAAATAAAGTGTCTAATTCTTCAAAATCAGCAAAGGTTTCTTCTACAGTATTAGCTGAACCCACTACTTTGATAGCATACTTAAGCTTTTAAAGTATCAGCAGAATACTGTGAGGAAATGATTGGAAAAATTATCAGCTAGTAATGCCTTTGAATTTGGCATTTGCCTGGTATATTGGTGATCATTGCATCTACAGTGGAATCGATGTAGATCTGCAAGGTGACTAACTATGGCAAGGAGAAGTCAGTATTTAGCTAAGCTGATTGTTCTAAGTTGACATCTGTATCTGACATGAACACACCCTTTCTGATAATTTGCCTAAAGAGGACTCCACCTTTTGGAGTATCCTCAGGATGCTGATACATTCTTTGTATTGGCATGAGTATTCCTGACCCTCACTAAGAAGAGGCTGTCTTTGCCATTTTGGTGCAAAGTAACATGGAAGCATATGCTGCTCCTTCCTTAGAGACTGTGCTACAATGTGCCACTTCTGGTGCTTGGAACCATTCTGATTCAAAGCCTTTTGCTCTCTTGAAAGGTAACACATGTCTAAGGGGCAAAACTAAATCTTACTCCTTAGTATACAAATTCTAAGATTCATTCTTTTGTAAGTGCTGCTGCCTAGCACAAAGTAGGAAGGTTACATCATCTGTCTGTCCTTCTGAGAAACAATGATACCTTGTGATTTGGATGTATTTAGAGGACCTAGAAAGCAACCATATTTGCACTCTCATGTAAAACATATACAACCCTTTCCAATTATTGGCTCACTCCCCAGTGGCCTGTATGCTGATCTGGAGAGGCTTTTTTCCTACAGTTTTCAATATTTTCAGCAGTATATGAAGCATGAGTGATAGATGCCGCCTCCTTGGAGTGTCTTTTCATCTGTGCCTTACCCATCTTTTCAATTCTCCCTTGTCTGCTGGAAAAAGCCATAACAAAAAATCCTAGTTTTATCCATCAAGAGACATTTACCATTTCCTTTAATCTGTGTTACTGCATCCTTAAAGTCGCAGATGCATGTACCATTCATTCTCTTTGATCTGAGTTACTGCATCCTTAAAGTCTCAGATACATGTACCATTCATTCTCTTTGATCTGAGTTACTGCATCCTTAAAGTCGCAGATGCATGTACCATTCATTCTCTTTGATCTGAGTTACTGCATCCTTAAAGTCTCAGATACATGCACCATTCATTCTCTTTGGTCTGAGTTACTGCATCCTTAAAGTCGCAGATGCATGTACCATTCATTCTCTTTGATCTGAGTTACTGCATCCTTAAAGTCTCAGATGCATGTACCATTCATTCTCTTTGATCTGAGTTACTGCATCCTTAAAGTCTCAGATGCATGTACCATTCATTCTCTTTGATCTGAGTTACTGCATCCTTAAAGTTGCAGATGCATGTACCATTCATTCTCTTTGATCTGAGTTACTGCATCCTTAAAGTCGCAGATGCATGTACCATTCATTCTCTTTGATCAGAGTTGCTGGATTCGTAGAGTTCACATTAGGGGACACTCTACTGCACATCTTTTCTAGCTTGTCTAGTGGTAAACTGGGTGCTGAGATCGAGTGGACAGAAGATTCACTGGCAACATGTTGGCCATCGAGATCTGAGAGTGGAGCTTCTTCAAGCTTACTGCTGGGTTTGAGGGCTTATCCCAGTTTATTTTTGAAGTCCTACTGTTATGCATTTCTTTGAATTGTGTTTTCGACTTACTTTACTGATGAGGTGCACTGGCGTGGTGGAATATAGACATTTGGCCTCGCATTGGTTTATAAAGCAGTTCTCATAAGGCATTCATCATTCAAGACCTCTCACTATGAATTCACCTTAGTGTGAGATATGGACATCATATCTGAGAAAATTTTGCTTCCCAGTTTTGTACCTTTTTCATAACTGTTCCTCATTGTCTTTTTTTTTTTTAAGATACTTTCCCCTAGAAGCTGTGAAAATTGGCCAGATAAATCTCAGAACTACAGGCTAGTGTATATATTGGTTTCCCATATAGCTGGGGTGTTTAGGACTGATTTCTTTGAGATTGCAGTACGTGTTACTTGTATTTGGCTGGCACATACTGTAGATGTTCACTGATATTGCTGGTTTTGTGTCATCAGAATGAAAGATCCATGCAGAACAGATCTGATGATTGCTCAGACGCACGGCTGAAGCTTAATATCTAGACAAACTATCCAGAAGATTGTCTACCTGCCTACTTTTTTTTCTTGTTAGTAAAAGGCTTGTCAACCTGTTTCTAATGCTGTTAAGGGACATACACATTTCATTGGTGCAGAGGTGACATTCTGTACACACTTTTAAATGCACCTGTAATGAACATACTTGTCTTAAACATTTGGGCATTTCAAAACATAAGTAAGAATTGTAGTTTGCCTTTGAATTTTGCTTCCCTGGGCAGGACTGTCCTGCTAAATGATCCTAGCCTGGGAATTTCCCTCTGTATGGCATAGTAGCTTTAGTCAATGGGATTATAAACAGCTTGAGAATTCGTTCCATTCTTTGGACTGGTTTCAGAAGTCTTTTCGAAGCAGGATAGTACTTCGCTATAAATGCTTATGATATCCATGGGAATGATGGCAAAGTGCTCTGAAATGGGTGCTTTACTTACTGCATTTTCTGCATACCGGTCTGCATTTAAGGATAGCTACATTGTTATAATTCTGTATCACTATGTATAATCTAAAGAGCAGGAATATGTTTTGTGCTGTATTTAACATTTTCGTAAGTTTTTATCTTGCATGTATACACTTTTGGTTCATTTACAGATCAAGAACTGAGGTGGCTGTTGTTTGTATCACACCCTTTAACCTACACATTGGAGATTCTGACAAGGTTTGTGATGGGAATGTAGTGTTAGGAGGTGCATTTGTTGACATTTTACAGTTGTTACACAGCACAGATCCGGTTAGGAGGGGCATTTGTTGACATTTTCCAGTGGCTACACAGCACAAATCCCACATTAGTTCTTAATCTTGAAACTGAACCTTAATGTTAACTCAGGTGAGGTTGTATCAGGTTTATGGGGTTAGTTTGTTGGCTCCATCTGGTACTTTATGAAGTAACATATGTCAAATGGGGCATATGAAAAGGGTATAAAAATGAGAGCGTCCACTTACTGGTCAACAACATTGCTTTGCCTGTGATAATTTTACCTTACTTCTAGGAATAATCATCATATACTAACAGCAGAAGACACTTTATTTGAAGATCCAGAATCCTGCTCAAGCATGCTCAGAAGTCTGTCCGTGCATTCAGAAGCTCTCCATTATTAAACCAGCCTAGCGGTCATCAGTACATTTTAAAGCTTCACACTGTCCAAACAGTATCATTTTGTTTTCAGACTGTGAACTGCCTTTAGTTAACGCAACAACAAAAGGATGTCCACACTTTTTGTAGTTTGTACTTATTTATGTGCACTTGAATGGTAGCTCATTTTATTTGTATGTTCCATATATAATGAATTTCTGTTGTGGTTACTTTCTAGCACAAGGAGATGAAAATTTCTTAAAAGTAATTGCATTTCACAAGCAGTTACCATTAATATATAACAAACATACAAGGAAGTGTAGTCATTGTACAAGTTGCTAGTTTTGTCTCCTTTTTCATTAAATGGCTGTAGAAGGAATTATCTGGATACATGCAAGTGCTACTATCAACTCAAAATATAGAGACAATTGCACAGAGCAGAAATAAGCTTAGTTCACAGAACATAATAAAAACACAACTTTTACTTTACTTTTTTTCACTGCAGTGATTTATTAAAAGCAAAATAAAATTGTTCCCGAGTACTTTCAGAAAGCCACTTTGTTTGGCAGAGCAACATTTGTTGCATAGGTAAGAAAACCAAAGTAATTAAATAGTTAATACTATTGCCATTGGCATCAACCCCCCTTTCCCATTTTGTACATGGAATCGGTGCATCACATCAACAGTGACCATCACCTAAGACCAGTGTTCACACCCATAGCAGTAAATGGACATTGTCTTTGTATGTAAAAGTAGTAGGTGCTCTTGTATGTTATTAATGAATACTTTTACTCAGAAATACGTATCATCATGGAACTTGTAAACAAAGACATTGGTAATCTCCAAACTCTGGACCCCACCCAGTTCGGTTTTGTAAAAGGCAGATCATGTCTCCTAAACCTGATTGACTTCTTTGAAGCAGTCACCAAAGCCGTAGACCAGGTTAAGGTGGTTCACACAGCCTATCTAGATCTTGCCAAGGCTTTTGACACCATCCCCCACTCTGGAATTATAGATAAACTCACTAAACTAGGTATAAATCCCTATGTCACAAGATGGGTTGCCAAATGGGTCATTGACAGAACCCACACTGTGAAAATAGCAGACTCCAAATCTGACTTCAGACCAGTGACAAGTGGAGTACTACAGGATTCAGTCCTGGGTCCTCTCCTGTTTGGTATCTACTTTTTTGAAGTACAGGCTAACACAGAAGGTCTTTGGCTAATGAAGTTCACAGATTACTTCAAACTAGGAGCCATAATTGAAACTCCTAATGATGTGGACTTCCTCCAAAAGGGCCTCACTGAGACAGATGCCTGGTGTCGAAGCCATGGCCTCAAGCTCAATGCCAAAAAGTGCATTTTCATCCTCCTTTGGTAAAAACTTTGTACCCATGAGCTACCACATTGGTGGTAGTCTACTTAACACCGAAAGTGGGATGAGAGACCTTGGGACACAGGTGGACAGTAGTCTCTCCTTTGATAATCTTGAAATGCTTCTATGTGGCACACCTCATCACAAAAGGTTTCTCATCCAGGAAAAAAAGAGGTCACTGTTCCCCTCTACTCGTCACTCATTAGACCCATTATAGAGTACAACGCCCCTTTTGGTATGTACCTTACAAGACCTCTACGATAACTGGAAAGGCCGCAGAAATACCTCACAAAGAGGATTACTGGCCTCAACAGATGCTCTATGCAGACCATCTCAAAAAAACTCCAGCTTTACTCCATTGCATATCGCCTACTCATAGGCGATCTCTGCCTAACATACAATGCTATGTCAAACCCAGAGCTATTGGACATGCTCCACTTAAAGAAATCCCAATCCCTCCGAACTACACGCTCTAGGCACTTAAACGTTGTCACCGCAATAAACAGAACATGCTGGAGGGATAGATTCCTCTCCCAGAGACTTCCCATATGCTGGAACAAAGTACCTATCTATATCAAACAAAGCTCCTCATTAGCACTCTTCAAGAAAAATCTTGATGATTGGATGGGAAATAGGAAATTCACCCCGGGGATCACCTCTGTGGCTCTGCTCGACAGGGGCGCAGGAAAATAATTTTCTTGGGTGGCAAAAGCCAGGGTACCTTTTTGGTTAGGCTTGTATAGGCCCTAGGGCTGATAGCCTAGTACCTACCTATGATTCTAAATGTGGTCTAGCTACATGGTCAAAATCCTCACTGACAGTTTTTTATTGCTGTAGTACTCAGTGACAGTTTTTATTGCTGTAGTACGTGTGTTGATTGAATAGGTTCTGAAATAACTACAGTGCCACTACATTATTACTCTCCTCTTCACTGCATGAAAAAGTATTTACCTCAAGGTAATGTCTTGAAATGTGATCCAACATTGTTTGCAGAACAGGCGAATGTTAGACATTGTGACACACATGGTTCCTTGTTTGACATCGTTTAACATTATGTTGCATTCCTGAATGATAATTCATTTCAGATATAAGGAAATGCCATTATATTTCATATACCCACCTCTGACAAAAACAGAGAGACCTCAAGAAAATGTAGGACACTTTTTTAAACTGTGTTTTGCATTTTGTCTCACGACTCAGTATGTTTGCCTTTCCTGTTGGAAAGTACTTGCTCTGTGGAATTACCTTGTGCTTTCTAGTGGCAATGGACATTATGGGAGAAACTGATTAGCCACTGTCTTGTTAATGACCCAGCAACTCGGGAAAAGTACCAGAAGATTTTTGGATTTGGGAGCCACTCCTTCTGTGATATTGTACGTACAGCAGTAAGTGCAACAATTACTTCTTGTTGATTTGCACCTCTAGGGAGTGAGCAAAAGAGGTGTTGTAGGACTCCTGAACCAGTGGCTTCCTCTGCACTTTATCTCATTCCCTCCGATGATGAGTGTTTTTTCCCTATGTGCTTTTTTCTACCCTCCTTGTCTGCTGACCATCAGGAAACTGTTATGGCTATCCATTCATTTCCCACTTAGGTGATAGCTTTAGTGCCCATTCATTATCCTCTGGGAGATGAGCCACTGGACTCCATTTGTTCTCTTTCAGATGAAAGTGCTCCATGGTACAGTCATCGCCAGGCAGCCATGAGATGATTTTCCACATAAATCCTTTGGCCCCCAGTGGTAATTCTGGCATCCACATCCAGGCCCTGCTGATACATTCCTGTAGAAGAGTCCATACTCCCACACTCACCCTGCTAGAGTTACCAGCATCCCAGATTGAGTAGCCATGCACATGTCCTGCCAAACAACTGCGGAAGTGCTTGTCAGGATCTGTTATCTGTCTACTCCCAGAGTGGCATTGTGAACCACCATAGAGCCATAAAATCTTGTCACCCATGTGGGTATGTTGGCAAAATCCATGACTGTCCTGCCCCCATCTGGCTGTTCCAGTTCCTGAACTGCTAATCGAACTTGAGTCTTAGGCCAATGGTGTACCCCTTTGCTCTCCAGAGTGAAGTCAGATGATGATGATGTGTATTTAGACAGCCAGATTACACAAGGCTAAGTGATACTAATAATCCTGTTTTGGTCTAAACAGACTTTCTTTTTTCCTTCCATCTTCTATCCTATGTAGACCTTATTGTTCAAGGTGCTGCTTTCCACCTCCTCAGCCAGGTTTCATCTTGTTTGTCATATGCTGTAACTAAAAGTATGTCTGCTGTGTTGCCAGTAATTGCTAAGGGCCCTAGCTTATTTCAGTGTCATCTCTCTTGTAATTTCCTCAACACAAATAATTTTTATGGTAGTTAAGCACCTTATCACTAGCAAGGTTGTTGGAGTAGATGAAATCCATCTGGAAATGTTGAAGACAGCAGATGTTGGAGTGTGAAGGTTAATGATGTGCATTTTTAGTGCTGTCTAATTGTGGATTGGCAAACATGGCGGTTCTTATTTTCAAAAGGAAGGACAGGAGGGTGTGCTCTAGGTGTAGCAGAATCACTTCTCAGCCTCTCTGGGAAAGCTTAGACCAGGTTGTTAGAAAGAAGCTTCCGTCCAATAGCTGAGCCTTTGACTCTGGAGAAGTGCCATTTCCATCCTAGCTGTGGAACAGTAGCCTTTCTGTGGATATTGATGACGTCATGGGAATTTGTCAGTCCTGTTTGTGTGGTTTGTGGACCTGGAACATATTAAGAAGTATCCCAACGTATCCTGTGGGATCCTGGAGAAGTTGTTGAATAACATTCAGTCCCTGTGTTTGTGGGGTGTGAGTTGTGTCCAGATTCTGAGTGTTAAGTCAAATGCCTTCAAGGTAGGTGTAGGACTCTGGCAGGAGTGGGCCTTGTCTTCCCTGCTATTCATGATTTTCATGGCTAGGATATCAAGAAACAGTCTTTTTTTTCCTGATTCATATTTTATATCATTACTGATAGGAAAGTGTATCAAGCTGTATGATGACAGTCTGTCAGTTAGCTCATAGGTTTAAGGCTATGAGCTTTTGTTAAACTGCTTCCTGTGGTCTAGGGTCTGATTCCCTAAGCCTTCCTTAGTAATTCTGAGTGGTCACATGATCAGACTATATTCTGAGGTAGTCTGGAAATTGAGCTAGGCCCTTCATGCCTAACAAACTGCCAATAAGCATGGGACAACTTCATTTTTTTTCTGTAGTTTTCACTGTTAGTTATTTCAGATACATTTACATCCTAAATGGACATCATGCTGAGGTCAGTAACGTGCAATAAAGCATGCACAGAGCTAAAGTGGAATTTTTTTCAAAGGATTTAGTTGTTTGAAGAATATCATGATTCCCAATGAATCACTGACTGCCAAATCACAGAATCTAAGTTGATCAGAATGAACCTGAAGCTATAAGGTCATAGTGATGTGAGTTATAACAGTGTAGAAAAAAACTGCACACATACAGCCATGTACATATGTGCGTATGCACACACACAAATGCAGACAAAGCCTCCTTCTGAGGCATTGTTTTTGAATCATAAAAATATTAAATAAAAGTATTATTTCTTATTTGGGATTCATCATCATTTTGGTCTGGTACAATGCCTCTTATCTAGCAAGAGCCTTTAGGCAGTTAGGTGTTAAACTTTTCTCTTAAATCCTTTCCCTTTCAGCTAGGAAGCCCCTGGAGTGGTGATCAAAATCAAATTGCACAGGCAGATACACCAACAACATACTTTTCAACTGTCCCTAATTTTGTCTCAACATTTTGCTCTGCGCCTTCAAATTCCAGGTAAAACTGTCAATTTTAGGGGAACAGTTGGTAGATTTCACTTAATAATGACAATAATTAGAGTTCTAGATTTCTTATACTTCAGAAAACATATGCTAATTAATTTTCTCTTATTATGTTAACTCCTTCTGTTAGTGGTGCTAATGTTTTAAAAAAGTGTCCCTTATTATTTCTGGATTTTCCCTGATTCTGGAAATAAGAGGTTGAGATCTAACTCCAAAAGGCACACACTCAAAAGCCTTTTACAGACCTACTGTTTTTGAATCATGAAAATATTGAAGCCCTCCTGTACAATACCAGGTTATATAAACCAATAATGCAACCCCCATTCAAAACCACTTTCTTAGTGTGATACTTGTTTCAACAAATTAGCCCTTTTGGGTCCTTTCGTACAAGACTCTA
>NC_056726.1:421904125-421918270 GCF_019279795.1 Protopterus annectens | reverse complement strand
GATTACTCATTTAGCAATGCATTGTTTAGCTGTTTTTGCTGAGTTTTACGAGCTGTAATAATGGAGGGGACAACTTTCAAGAAATGTAAATTTGGACACAAAATTTCACCCCATAGTAGGCATACTTTATGTGCAGATTGTGTAGGTGAAGAACATTTTTGCTGTCCTGTTTGTGGATCATCAAACTGCTCCTTGGTCAATCTGCTTATTTCACTGGGAAGGTATAATGTGCCCTCTGAGTGTGCAGAACCTCTCCTCTAGAGAGGTCAGTAGACCACACCTTTTCACTCTTTCTTCTGTCTGTCTAGCTCTTCCAGTGCCAGGGCTGCTAGTCAAACCTCATATGCCTGGGGATGCAGTCATGAATCCATCTTATTTGCCAGGGGACTAAGCAGTGAAGAAAATTTTAGTGCTGAATGCATTATTGCTTTAACTTTTGCACTGTCTACTGTTAATTACAAGAAGAATAAAAGTTGTT
Source organism: Protopterus annectens (assembly GCF_019279795.1). Taxonomy (NCBI): domain Eukaryota; kingdom Metazoa; phylum Chordata; order Ceratodontiformes; family Protopteridae; genus Protopterus; species Protopterus annectens. Next base: position 421,917,792 of record NC_056726.1, on the reverse strand, counting down.
GTATGGAGTAAACAATGGCTCTGAGTTTGCTGCTGAATGGACACTGATCTTGAGCTCTACTTTAAGGCCCTTCAGCTACTAGCCGTAAGTCCATTATCTTCTGAAGATTTGTTGTGGTCCATAGATAGAAACATTACAGAAGCGAAGAAAAAAAAGCATAAAGCAAATAAGAGTTGATGCCTCTGATTTCCCTTCATGTCCTATTGCTAAAAAGCCAAGGGTAAAAGAAGCAACTTCTTTCACTTTTTTTCCCTCTTTCAGGATGTCTGAGGTGCCAATCAACATTTTACCTGAGAAAGTTTCACTTAAAATTGTAAGAACAGATAGCGTTTCATCCTTTTCAGATTCAGAAGTATATAGAAAATTTTACATCTGGGCTATTTATTTTTGCATTTCCCTGCTGAGGTAGAGAATTGGTCCACATGGATTTTTTTAGACGTAGCCCAGGTGTACACTGTCCAGTTAAGTGACTTGCTCAAAGTTGCATAAATAGGCAAATGGAGGTTAAGGAAATCAAATCCTACAGGATCCATCTTTTTAACTGCTCATAACCCTACTCTTCTATATTTCCAGATAATTTTTTGCAAGGTCCTTCAGAAGTCATTCCATTCCTATTATCAAATATAGCTGTAAAAATGTGATAGATGTTTAATAAGGTCCAGTTAAAAATGTCTTTTGTCTTTCCCCTCTGGAATTAGGGCAAAGAAAGGCATTTCTTTGCTTTGTCTTTTGGCCAGGACATCTGAGTTCTCCTCACCAGCCCTGACTCAGATGCTGTTTCCACTGAGGTATGCCTCAAGACACTAAGAGTTGATGTTATCCGATGAACTGCATCTTCTGTGATTTGTATGTCATGACCATAGCTTTTGAGATTGACTGTTCTTCGAATTTGCCACTGGTGTCGACATCTTCAACATTGATGCTTTGGGCATCTAGAGTTTCTTCTGGCCTTGATTTTAGTATCTGCTTGTTTGTCATGTCTTTGGCATGGTTCCCTATAGAAGTGTCTGTACTCATAGCACCAAATTCCAAAACGTTGAAAAAAAGCATAAAAAATACAGGAAAACAGTGAGGATTGAACATTGCTCTTCTCTTTTAAACTTCTTTTTTTTTTTTTGCAGGGGGTCCCAGCCTCCTCCACACCCTCCTGAACTTTTATGTACCAATTCAGAAATCACCATACCTCATAGAAAAGGGAATATTTTGATAAATGACAATCCTGTACTTAATGTCTGAGTCTGTTTTTTTTTTTCTGAAATTCATTCTCAGCATTACATCACTCACTAATGTGGGTCCTGATATTTTAACTGGTTACCCTTTTGCATGTATGTTCTCAGGAGCTTTGCCAGTCTCAGAGGAGTCAACTTTCTGGCCTTCAGACTCAGGGTTCTCAATGTCAAGCCCAGGGGTGACAGTCATTTCCATCCCATTGTCAAGGTTTAGGAATCAGCCTTGAATGGCTTCATCTTAGAGTAGAAATGTTCAATGTGTTAGAAAAACAACTCTGAGACTAGATAGGCCAACAAAGAGTATGCAGCCAGTATATCCAGAAAAAAATCCTCTTTCTTAAAATATTCTGATTGATCAATCTTCCTAATTTTAAGTGGGATCATATTCCACAATCTACCAGCACAATATTGAAGAATGTTGTAATATTTCTGTTTTAATGACTGGTAATTTAACATGAAGATTGTTATTCCTGGTGTCTGTCTGATAACTTACTTTATTTATTCCAACACTTACACCATAATCTTCACCATTGAAACACCTGTGAATTACAATTAACTCTCCTCTCACTGATGTATACTTAATAGACAGATAATTCTATTAACCTTCTATTACATTTCATATGCCTTATTTTATTTGGCTGCTAAAATATTTCTTAATCCTTTGCAGTGTTTTAAGTTGTCTGTAGCTGTGCATTCAAATTGAGGCAACATATTCCATAATAGGTCTTTTTATTGCTTTGTATATAGGCAGTAACAATTCCTTCTCTCTGCATATGATGGTTCTAAATTTGTTCCTAAGCTTGTAATAATACCTCCTAATGGTCTCAATAAGATACCCTTTAAAATGTAAATCTTTATCAGTTTTTATACCCAAATTGTATATTTCTGTCTTCCCTGTTTGGCAATTATAAATAACATAAGGATAACAGTTGTTACCATCTCCATAATGCATTACACACATCTTTTTATTGTTAAATTTCATACAGTTAGAAACCAACCATGGGAATGATTCATCCAGATGTCCTTGTAATCCATAATAATCAGTTATTCATGTTACCAATGAAGCAACCTTTGACTCATCTGCATATTTGTATAATCACACCTTATGAGATCCTAGAAAGTTTGTCATGTCTTTGTTAGTTTATGTAAATTAATACCAACTTCCACTTTTTTAGCTATATGCATACTGCTTGAAGGCAAAACTGTTGTGCAGAGTAATTCAGTATACTTTTTTCAGATTATAGTACTGTCTTCTGAGTGCATCAAAACCAGGATACAGTGAGGGAACATTACTTGGATAATCCCAGTTTAAGAATTTATGTTAAAACACATGACTGGAAGAGGTCCCCACACAATGTCCATTATTACATTGTGAAGGCTGCCAGCCTAGCCAGATAGAATTTTATAGATAATTCTATAATTTGTAAATATGAATGTTGAAATACAAACTTGTTTTCTTAAATGAAAGAATATGCTGTGAAATGTTGAACTTAAAACAATGTAGCAACATTGCCATCTGCTGTAAAGAAAGCTAAGTCAAGCATTTCTTGCCTCTCCTTTGAAATTGAAGTTAAAGATTCAGAGTCATTCCGTCTGGGCTAGCACATTATTTCTATTGTTTAACCAAGAGTTAGATTTAAACATGCAAATGTATTTTTATCACCCTGGTTTCTGCCTAAGTGTAAAATAATGTAGATGCAGTTTCTGTTAGCCTGGGAACATGAGGAAAGTGTGAAATAATGTAATGTTTTTCAGAACTGCAATTGCAATTTAAACAGAGAGAACCAGAGATTATTAAGCATTTTTGTCTTGATCATCCAACTCACAGCACTGCCTCTTGCTCACATGTAAGTTATCTTAGACTTGTGTTTTCTTTTAGAGATAGCTAGAAACTAGAAAGATTAGAATAAGTGTTTTTCTGTTATGTCAAAACTGTACTATTGAATTATTTTAAGTATTTCTGTTTGATCTCTGAACTCTTGACTAGTACTGACTGTGTAGTAGAAAGTATTGTCTTGTGGTTTTAATTATTTATTATTAAATATTTTAAAACCTTTTAACTGTGGCTGGTTTGTGTTAGAGATAAGTTAAGCTCTAAGAGTACATTGCATGTATATAAGGATCCTGTACCAAGTCACTCTAATAAGCCTTGACTGTTTAGTCACATCTACCAATTGGATAATAATATTGCACAGTAATAATTGGACACCCTTTTAAGGACCTTTGGGTAGGTGATAATATTAGCTGGGTGGTGGCAAGTGATTACTATTGTATAGTCTGGAAAAGGGGGCACAGCTGGAGAACCTGTGCCAGCCTTCCCCAGGAGTGTCTGTGTGGTTGTATCAACTTATCTCTTGGACAGGGACATGGAACACTGGTTGGACAGAGAGGGTGCTGGAGATTTTAGCTTGCCCAGCTAGGCTGAGATGTAGATCCTATAGCTGTGCCAGTGGGGAGTCTTATTGGGGACCTGGGGAGCAAGGGAGCGACCAGCCCCGGACTGACTGTGATCTCTGTGTGCTCAAGGGAAATTGCAGTTTACTGTGTGCATTTGTTATCCTTTCCTCATATATGAGATGTCCTCTCTGGTGTTAGTGATGAGGATTGAGGCTCCTTGATTGCTGGGCCAGAGCACGGGCATCACATACATTAAAACACATGATTGGTGGAACAGGTCCCCAAACACTGCCCATTATTACATTAAAACAGATGATTGGTAGAACAGATCCCAATATGTTGCCCAGTTATATAGCAGCTCAGTGGCTATTTTACATTAGGGGCTGTTATGTGGGGTTGAGTTCATAGAACTCTGTCCATCCAGCATACTTGCATATAGAGCATTTAACAGATTCCCTTACAAACTCAGACTTTTGAAGAATTCTAACATTAATAAATCCCATTTTCAAACAGCTGGCTATAGTGTACCAACACTTCTAAATGAAAGGATTGGTTTTCATTATTTTTTTTTTAAGTAATGTGTAATGTAACATTTTCTTCTGCAAGGTAATTTTTATAGTAGCAAATGTTTGCAATAATACATTCATTGAATGGGACTGCTTTTGTTGTCTTTTTTTCCCCCTGGTATCTATCTGACAGCCGTCCCAGTGCTCCTTGCCATTGCTGGATCTTCTGACCACTCCAATAATCCCTGGAGTAATACAGAATTTAACCCAGGGCCAGAGCAGAACTTGAGGGCATCCGGGGAGACCATGTTGTCTAATCATCAGCTGGGGGAGGGGTCTTTCTTAGTTTGCCCAATATGTGTGCGTAGATGGTCACTTAGGAACTGTGCAGTGGGCAGACTGTGCCGATTCACACTTGACTTCTGCAAGGAGCTCATTGGCAAGCCGCCATGTCTACCCACATATCACCCCCTCCCCAGTGGGCATGCAGATGCTTCCTGTTGCTCCAGCAGTTGTCTTAAGCTGTTAATCGAACACAGGTTGGCTTGGCTGTAGTTAGGGTTTTATCCCTTTGCAGTACTGGTGAGACATATTTTATCTGTTCTTTGAGTAGGCATTGCTGTTTAAAACATAGAGAGTAGCATTTCATGCTTTCAGATGTAGGAGTTGTAGTGTATGACTGCACTTGGAATTACACAGGATTTTATTATAGCAATATTTAAGAAAGTTATAGTCTAGTAAAACAGCTAGGTAAAAGTCATTACATTTGTTTCACAAGAAGTTAAGTCTGCCACTTATTGGATTATAGAATAGTTTTTGTCACATTCTTTGGTCACATTCATTTCAAATGTCCCATGCCAACGAGAAGCATACAGGAAGAGAAGAAACAATAAGAAACATAATAAGGAAACAAAAACAGAACTGTAATGCTTCAGGTTGCTGTGTACAGTGCTGCCATACATCATGTATCGCAGATATGGATTAGTCACATATACTGTCAATTTACAGTATTATGTTCTGCAGTTGGGCTTAGCAGTCGTGGTGCTTGTGTCCTGTTTGGCTACATCTGGCACAAGCCCTGCACCTGGGAGAGTGGTAAGAGTCAGTATGGGAGGAATTTGTACAAGCTGGTACATTAGAGCAGGACAGTGGTGACAGGCATGAAGGTGTAGAAATAAATTGGACAGTACAGGGCACACTGTGATAAGATGGGTTTCCTGGCACCATAAGATTTGATGGAGGTGTTATTGAATGTCCAGCTAGTTGGGCTTTGATGTTAAGTATCATACTTTAGTGCTATATCCAGGTTGTATGTCTGCATACAGGTGGATTAGGCTTTTAACAGAATGGAGACTCCAAGATGAAAAGGACTAATCTGATGAAAATGGAGCCCAAACTACTGCAGTCAGTAGTTTGGGAGGCACACTCCCATTTAATTTTTTATTTTTAAAGTTTTACTTGGTAGGTATTCTTGCAGCTTGACCCTTTTGAAATGCAGGCCATGCACTGTAAGCCAGGTAGACAGAAAAAAATCTTTTCCCCAAATTTGTCACATTTGACCATTGACATTAGGGGCATCCGGTAATAAAACTCAGGGCAGATTCCACACTTATGGCTGCCATAGTTCTCCAGTTAATTAGGAATGATTTCCACTCCGGGTTTTTATGTACTACAGGGCATTGCTTATTGGCTTAAGAAATAGCCAAGTCTGACACAAAGCAGTTATTGCTCAAAAGCCATCTTTTCACTGTGGTGCTGTATCTTGGGAACAGATTGCTTATGTAACCTTGCTACAAATAAGTATCTTGCAACAGTAGTCCTAGATAGTAGTTATGCAAAGCAAACACTTTGTGAGGTAAGGTGACTGTCGCAAGGGGCCATCACTGTGTTTGAATCCCTGTCCTTTAGTCACAAAAATATGCAGTAATGTATGGTTTCTTCTTGTTCAATTCTGTCATGGCTGCCCACACCCGCAGTGGACAGCTTTTAGTATTATTAAATCCCCCATCACAGTTCACTCATATAACATAAATGCCTTGTAGAGACTGGTGTTATGAGCTCAGAGCATGTGTATGCACACATGCATGCATACTTACATGCATGTACTTGATATTTGTCAGGAATGTTCCAGCACTGTTTGATGCCTTCTCTGCTGCTTCACTGCTTAAAAAAGTCTCTCAGCACAGGCCACATGCAGAATCAGCCTTGCATAATAACCAACTTAGCAAGTTAAAATGAAAATATGCACCTGGCACTTCCCCTGAACAAGGGTAGGAGGAAACTCTGACCCTGCTAGTAACCATTAAACAGCAACAACAAATTCACACCTGCACATACCTGAAAGGGCTACATGTCAAAAGGCAAATCAAAATTTGCATAAGCTAAAGAGGCTGGAAGTTTTTTTTTTTTTTTATCTTAGCATGGTTCAGAAATAATATAGTAACAATGAATACACACACACGCGCACACACAGACACACTGGATCTTCTGAGGCATTCATTCTGCAATGTTATGTTAAACTTTGTGTTTTCACAACATCTGGTAACCAACTTTCTACAGGTGCTATTGCATTTGTTTACATTGTCAGTACATGTAAAATCACTGTGTGCTGAAACGGCCCTAAGTGATGGTGTGTTTTACAAAAAGCATCAGCTTTATGGCATAATCATTTGGATATACAGGACAAAGTGAAATAGAACTACTGGATCAGCACACATAACCACTTAAACAAGTCACCTGGAACTCTACAAGAACAGAGCTTCACCAGATAGCTAGGACTGCCAGCGTTTGCATTTTATTTGTCATGAATTAATCTGAGCCTTAACAGGCTGCATGATATTTCTGCATGTCTGTAGAGACTAGAGAAGATAAAGTTAAAGTTAAAGTAACATACAAAGCTATGACAAGAAGATAAAGTTAAAAATAACAGACAAAGCTATGACAAACCCAGAGCTGTTGGACATGCTCCACTTAAAGAAATCCCAATCCCTCCGAGCTACACGCTCTAGGGACCTAAACCTTGTTACCACAATAAACAGAACATGTTGGAGGGATATATTCCTGTCCCAGAGACTTCCCATACTTTGGAACAAACTACCTTTCTACATCTAACAAAGCTCCTCATTAGCTCTCTTCAAGAAAAATCTTGATGATTGGATGGGAGATAGGAAATTCACCTCGGGGATTGCTTCTGTGGCTCTGCTCGACAGGGGCACAGGAAAATAATTTTCTTGGGTGGCGAAAGCCAGGGTACCTTTTTGGCTAGGCTTATATAGGCCCTAGGGCCAATAGCCTAGTACCTACCTATGAACCTAAGTAAACAAGAAATATTAGCACAGTACTTGTCCTTTGCCATAGATTAGTGCATGCTGTATGTACCCAGAGAGAATCCCTTGAACAAACCTAAAAGTCTTCAATAGTAATTTAACCCTGAGGAATGGTGGTGCAATGTTTAAGTTGTCCTTACTTTTGTATATTTTTAACAGCAAGTTTCATTCCTCTCAATTATAGCTTGAAGATCTGTGATGACATTTTTTAACATAGACTGAGTAATTTCTCACTTAACAAGGAGTCAGCAGTTAATGATTTAGTACCGAGAGTCACAGCTCCTCTAGTGCTGTGTTTGACTCCCTCATCTTCCATGCTAGTCTGTGTGAATCTGAACTATTCCCTTTACCAGATGGTACCCTTGGATCACCGCTGAAAGGAGACCCCTGACTGTAGTGGCTTTACCTGCTTAACATATTAATAAAAAAAAAAAAAAAAAACGTTTAGCAGTGACTTTGGACTGTGCGGGGTGATAGTTTTATTTTAAGGCAACAAGACATTTAACAAAATCAATGTTGTCATATAAGAACATAAAGACATTATAGGCAATTGGCACGTATGACATATAAAGTAGTAAACAGTGTATGTTATATGTAACATAGAATAACAGAATAAAGAAGTTTACTAGTAAATATACAGCATGGTGAAAAGAGTTTAGAAACTTAAATTGATTAAAGGGTCGAAGTTTGCTGAGGGAGCAGTAGTGCTCTGAAGTTCAAGTAAGCTATCAAGTGCTGTAAATGATTCCAAGACGGGAAAACTGATCATGAAACTGCAGATAAAAAAAGTAGAAGGTATGTATTGCTGAGCAGAAGATGATGCTACTATCTGAAAACACTTACATGAACATATAAAATGAGGAACTCTTGGTGTGATAAACCACTGCAGATGGAAGTAAAAGCCTATAACACCTCTTACCCAGCCGAGAGATTTGCATATCAGTAGTGATGAAAACATATATTGTTCCAGATTTATTTCAGTCAAACTGTGATACTTACGGTACAGGAGACCACATTATTGTAGAGTGCTGACCCCCACATAACATACAAACACACACACACAGTGCAGGTTACAGAAGACCTGCAGTCTACCCACATCCTGAGGAATGTAACCAATGTTGCCTGGGCAACATGTGACCACTGGATTTCCTTAAATGGCTTCTTAAAAAAAAAAGATCACGTTCATGTTCAGCAAATGTATGGCCCACATGCACATAATGCTGTTGAATGTGTGCCTCTGGCTGCAGAAACTTGACATCGCCACACATTGACAGTCTTGTCTATGTCTTGTATCATTCATCAGAGACACTAAGGTGGCCTTTCTGGACACTTCCTTCTAAGTGAGCATCTGAAGGGGATGAATAGAAAGGGCACACCTTTACAGATGTAGGGCTGTTATTTCCCCCTCCACAATGAGCATATTCTGTGAGGCAGAGAAACCAACAGTGGCAGTGGTTATAGGGTTAAATCTGCATAAGCAGCAACAGCAGCAAGATCCAGTAGCAATGAAGGGAAGTTGCCTGGTACCTTTCTGCAAGATAGTCAGTCCAGAGGCCAAAGTGGATGGTGATACATGGGGGAGTGGGCGGTGTAAACCTTGGGGACAATTGCATTACCACTTGAGGCAGCTGGAAAAAGGATGTCCCTCCCACTTGTCAAAGTGGTATGCCATCACCAAAGACAACTGATTAAGAAAGATTGTAGCCCAAGAATATGAAATTCCATTCCACTTCCCAAAATAAATATCGCACCCTTGCCTGAATATATGTCCTGTCAAAGGCATCTACTAAAGAAAGAGGTGCAGAAACTTTTGAAAAAAAAGACCATCCAGCAGGTCCCTCTAGACCACCAAGGACTACAGTATAACTCCAGATTCCAGCTTATTCTGATTCACGTCACCCATCATACGCCCCCTTCACCTATCCATTATATAACCATAACATCTTACTACTAAAGGCAATTTGAATCTCTTCTCCCTCAACCCCCCCTCCCCCTTTCTTGACATGTTAGCAGTTTTTAAATTCATCTAGTATCTACATACATTCTTTTCTACCTGTTCACTTACTTTTTTTATAACTGAAACTCCATATACTTGTATCATCTGTGTTTTTTCCTTTCCTTTCTTCTTCTTACAGACTTTATATATCTGGTTACATTTCATTTTCTGTTTTGTAATTGTACATATTTAAAATAATTTTCTTCACTATATGCAAAGTGGTTGTCAACTCAGAACACTGTGATGTACGGTGTTTTCATAAAAATGTAGATAAAGTTGACCTAAAGAAGACAGCTTATAGTAGATTCTTCTAATATTACAAGAGTTATAATTGCTACCTAAAATTAATAACATTTAAACATTCTGTGATGGAATAAATACAGTGTATTTTATTCTCACTTTCAGAACTTATAGAAAATAATTTGCAGTCCCCAAACACAAAATGATGGCTTTGCATCATTATAAAACATCTAAGTGTCAGTAATTATAAACAGATTAACTATTGTGTTGATCACAAACAAAACTTGGGTGCAATTTATTTAAAACATGTATATTAGAGGAGAATTAGCATTAAGAATTTGGGTGACATGAAAAGGCATCCATGTCCTCAAACGGAATCCGTGCATATGTTTGAAGTTTCACTACTTCGAACCCCACTTCACCGAGTCCACTTGTTCGAAGTAGTGAAACTTTGAACATTGACTTCGGCAGTCACACTACAGTGTGGAATGGGAATATTCCCTTTTCCCCGCTGTAGTGTGATCTCGGAGTTGGTATGTTTAAGTAGGGGGGTGTGGGGGGCACAGTAGGGTTTGCCCCCACAACATAAACATGTTTTAGTGTCTTTTTTTTTGTTTTTTTTGGGTAGCCCGGGGAACTAGACTTCAGCGAAAGTGCACTTTCGTTGAAGTGGACTTTTGCTGAAGTGTAGGGTCTACTGCTCTATTTCGAAGTGTATTTTCGATGTAAAGCAGTAGACCCCCCTCAAACACCCTAGTTCTGTTGCTTTCATTAAGTGCTCCGTATCCGGAGGACATTCAGTTTTATTCTAGCATGACATCATGCAAGTCTGAACATCTGGTGTGGCTCTTTTCTGACTGCTTTTAATACAGTCCAGTTTGCCCCACCATTCATTTGTGCCTTCTCTGCATTCCACGCTCTTTCTTTCTTTTCTGTTTGTTGATATCTTTGGACTTAAATCTTCTGGTAGGAGATCATACTATTTTAACTGTTTATAGCACTTTGTGAAAGTAGGTGAAAACAAATGCATTTTATGTTAATAAGGTATGTGAATGAACAAGACCAGATCAAAATGCAGCTTAGCAAAACACACCTGCTGTGCTTTGTAGGTTGTGAAAGGAGTCAGTCAGAAAACATATTTAAAATTCTCCAGTCTGTGTTCTATTTGACCAGTTTCTCCTGCAAGATGCATCATTTTGGATCACACTGTTTTGTGCATGTGTTTCCTATGTCTGAGGTACAGAGGATTTTGAGCAGATTGCTGATGCTAACTGCATTATTATGTGTTTGAGACAAGGAAGCCTTCTCTCAAGAGGTGAATCTTGGCATCCCTGTTGAGAACACATAATAATGAGGTTACCATTGGCGACCTGTTTATAGTTCTTTGTAATGCATGGAGCTTTATCTGTTCTACATGGCAGTCTCAGGCCTTTACATTTACACTTACCTTCAATGCCTCTCAACTGTTCAGATTTTTGCGTAATGTGTTGGATCTGTTCCTCCTAAAGTCCGTGGTTTTCAGACAAATTACTCAGGACTACAGACCCTAAATAATGGCTTATATTTAGGTTTCAGACAGCACATCCTTCAGAAAATCAGGCAAACACACATCCTGATATTCTAGCAACTTTCTAAGTTTAGAACAGGAAGTCAGGGATATGTTACCGATGGACAGCAGGCAGAAGTATTCATTCTGCCATTGTCATTTCCACTGCCAGATTTTACTGTGTAGTGTGGGACTTGACCGTAACAAGCAAGGGGGGGCTTAACATTTGTTACAATTGGGTCTCTCGCCACCCTGGTACTTAACTGATTTGTCTTTTTCCGAATATCAGAGTAATTGGTATGCTCCATGCACTATAGTAGTGTAATTTACAGTCTTGATGACTACTGTTGATGAAAATATTTATGAACCATACTGCTGCATATGTTTTTCATCCTTATAAAAGTATTTTGCTGACAGCACACCATTTAAACAGATTTGTAGTGTGTTGCATGCATAGCCTTAGGAAGGTTACTGAATATTAAATGTATGGTTCTGATTTTAACACATGCATGTTGAGATTTGTTGTTGTATCTGTTGGTTTTAATGAGTTTTACTCATAAAAGTGCATAGTAAAATTGTTTGTATAACGTTTTGTCAAGCAGCTGTTGTCTTTTATTTTGATGAAAGAAATGAAGGAGTTCAGAATTTGTTTTATTTACTGTTAGCGTAATTCTAAGCATTGTGCTAGCCTGAAAGTTATCTACAATTGAAATAAAATAACTCATCATTATGTCATTATTTTCTTAGAATAGTTTTTACAGTTTGTTTCATTTTGTTTTGTTTCTCATAGAAGTACATTTTTACTTTGTATTTTATTAGTTCTATTTCACCGAGTCTTTTTTTTTTTTTTTGTAGGGGAATGCTTATCACTCAACTGTCCCTGATTTTTGCCTCCTATTTTTTGCCCTGTCTCTTGTAATATTATTGATTTTCAGGTAAATCATTTAAGATTACAGTCAATCATTAATATTGAACATTAAGAATTTTATACTTTTTTGGAAGTTCTATGTTGGTGCAAAATTCCAAGTGAATTGTACTGATATTTAAAGAACTGTCTCTTATTCTGGGCCTTTGCCTCCAATTCTTGAGCAGATAAAGTACAGTTGTATAAAATCTTACCATAACAGTAGATGTCCTTGCCTTCCTCGCTGCAATATTCATTATGTATGGGATTCCCTGCCATGGAAGCCAGACATCTGTCCAGTCTACCAAAGTCTACCATTGCTTTAAGGTACTTGAACGTCACCCAAGTACTCCTTGTGTGGCGTAGGACATAAAGGTGACATTCAGGCATAGCATCCTCCGACCTGATTGCCCCAGTACGAACATCAGTCCAAGGAAAACCAAAGAGAACCTGCACATCCAGGAAGGAAAAAGATTAGGGGGATGGAGGGAGGGAGTGAATACTGCAGCAGTGAAGTCAAGGACATCTACTGTTATGGTAAGAATATACACAAGTGTACTATGTCCTTACATTCACCACTGTAGTATTCATCACGTATGGTACACTGCCAAAGTTCAAGAAGAAACTTGGGAGGAGGAAGCAGCAGTAGAGCCCTCTAAAAAAAACATGAGGGATGGCATTAGAAAAAACAGATCTAGCTCTGGAGAATTATCCAGTTTGTAGTGTTTGGTAAATGTATGCACAGAAGTCCAGGTAGCTGCTTCAAGAATAGAATTAGTGTCTAAGCCCTTGAAAAAAGCACCAGAAGAAGCCACAGCTCTAGTAGAATGAGCCTTTACAGAAGAAGGATGGCTGTTGCCATGAAAAGAAGGATGGCTGTTGCCATGAAAAGAAGGATGGCTGTTGCCATGAAAAGTGTAACAAAAAGAAATAGCCTTTGAAATCCAAGTTGAAATAGTTTGCTTGGAAACAGCTAATCCTAAAGACCTAGGATGAAAGGAAACAAACAACTGATCAGATTTTCTGATAGCTTTTGTCTTATCCAAATAAAATCTGAGCTGTCTATCCAAGTCCAAAGTATGCAGCACCCTCTCACTGCTAGATTGCGGAGAGGGAGAAAAAGGAGGCAAATTAATAGACTGATTAAGTGACAACTCATTAACCACCTTAGGCATAAAAGAAGGATTAGTATGCAAGGATACCCTGTCCTCATGGAATATCAAAAAAGAGGACAAGTCATAAGGGCTTTGCAACACAGGCACCAGTCTGGCAGAAGTAAGAGGTAACAAAAGAACTGTCTTCCAAGAACAATGTTGCAAGGAAGCTGAAAGAGCAGGCTCAAAAGGAGCCTAAGTCGTCATTTTCTCCAGAACAAAGTTAAGATCCCAGGGGGGAGGAGGAACAGGCTTCCTGGAAGGTCGAATATTAGGAACGCCTTTAAGAAATTGTTTAGCCTCAAATCTAGAAGCTAAAGGAGGAGTTAAAGGCAGGCAAGCAGAAAGAGCTGATAAGTGGGCCTTAAT
>NC_056726.1:421861625-421899125 GCF_019279795.1 Protopterus annectens | reverse complement strand
ACCTAGGGTTTACAGAACTAAATATTTTTGCAAGGTCCAGATAAATAGCACTTGTTGGCTTCCCATTGACCATGCTTGTTAAAGTTGTCCGTTACCTTTGTGAAGGCCATCTCTACTGCATGTCCCTTAAAGATACCATGTTGGCAGTTAGTTTGCGGCTATTATTGATGAAGGAGGCTGAAGAGTATATCTACTGCATGTCCGTTAAAGATGTGGCAGTCATTTTGCAGTCATAACTGGATGAGGTAGGCTGTGAGGTAACCATAAATAAATTTTCTCCAGTTTTCTAGCCAGAGGGCTAAGAAATGAGATTGAAATCTCTTCAACTTGCTAAAAGAGTAGTAATGGTAACGTAAAAAGGAAAACGTAAAGCCTGCACACCTGTACCCTGGAGTAGTAATTGTAAAGTAAAAAGGAAAGTGTAAAGCCTGCACACCTGTACCGTGGAGTAGTAATGGTAAAGCAAAAAGGAAAATGCAAAGCCTGCACAACTGTACCCTGGAGTAGTAATGGAAAATCAAAAAGGAAAATGCAAAGCCTGCGCACCTGTTCCCTGGAGTAGTAAATGGTAAAGTAAAAAGGAAAGTGTAAAGCCTGCACACCTGTAACCTGGAGTAGCAATGGTAAAGTAAAAAGGAAAATGTAAAGCCTGCACACCTGTACCCTGGAGTAGTAATGGTAAAGTAAAAAGGAAAGTTTAAAGCCTGGAATCTGTACCCTGGAGTAGTAATGGTAAAGTAAAAATGAAAATGCAAAGCCTGCACACCTGTACCCTGGAGTAGTAATGGTAAAGCAAAAAGGAAAACGTAAAGCCTGCACACCTGTACCCTGGAGTACTAATGGTAAAGTAAAAAGGAAAACGTAAAGCCTGCACACCTGTACCCTGGAGTAGTAATGGTAAAGTAAAAAGGAAAACATAAAGCCTGCACACCTGTACCCTGGAGTAGTAATGGTAAAGTAAAAAGGAAAGCGTAAAGCCTGCACACCTGTACACTGGAATAGTAATGGTAAAGTAAAAAAGAAAGCATAAAGCCTGCATACCTGTACCCTGGAGTAGTAATGGTAAAGTAAAAAGGAAAGCATAAAATCTGCACACCTGTACCCTGGAGTAGTAATGGTAAAGTAAAAAGGAAAACGTAAAGCCTGCACACCTGTACCCTGGAGTAGTAATGGTAAATTAAAAAGGAAAGCCTGCACACCTGTACCCTGGAGTAGTAATGGTAAAGTAAAAAGGAAAGCATAAAGCCTGCACACCTGTACCCTGGAGTAGTAAATGGTAAAGTAAAAAGGAAAACGTAAAGCCTGCACACCTGTACCCTAGAGTGCTAATGGTAAAGTAAAAAGGAAAATGTAAAGCCTGCACACCTGTAACCTGGAGTACTAATGGTAAAGTAAAAAGGAAAACATAAAGCCTGCACACCTGTACCCTGGAGTAGTAATGGTAAAGTAAAAAGGAAAGCGTAAAGCCTGCACACCTGTACACTGGAATAGTAATGGTAAAGTAAAAAAGAAAGCATAAAGCCTGCATACCTGTACCCTGGAGTAGTAATGGTAAAGTAAAAAGGAAAGCGTAAAATCTGCACACCTGTACCCTGGAGTAGTAATGGTAAAGTAAAAAGGAAAACGTAAAGCCTGCACACCTGTACCCTGGAGTAGTAATGGTAAATTAAAAAGGAAAACGTAAAGCCTGCACACCTGTACCCTGGAGTAGTAATGGTAAAGTAAAAAGGAAAGCGTAAAGCCTGCACACCTGTACCCTGGAGTAGTAATGGTAAAGTAAAAAGGAAAACGTAAAGCCTGCACACCTGTACCCTGGAGTAGTAATGGTAAAGTAAAAAGGAAAACGTAAAGCCTGCACACCTGTACCCTGGAGTAGTAATGGTAAAGTAAAAAGGAAAACGTAAAGCCTGCACACCTGTACCCTGGAGTAGTAATGGTAAAGTAAAAAGGAAAGCGTAAAACCTGCACACCTGTACCCTGGTTATTTACTTGTCCTGCAAGACACTATTTTTTGATTTGGGCTTCTTGCAGCTGTTGAAAGTACAGAATTGTTTTCATTAATTTTACTAACATATCACTGTAGGGTACCTTCCTGTAGGGTTATGGAAATGTAAGTGCTCCTTTATGATTGACGTCTGCTTGACAAATGTTTTTTAGATTTCAGCTTGAGCCCTTTTTAAAGTAACTTTGCCTGCATACTTCAAGCATTCTGCGTTTGTTTAGGTTTGTTACTTCAGTGTTTTAATGCAAAAGCCCTGCTTAGTAGCTGCTAAAGTTTTATGGTTAACCTTTTACAGCAGTTTCCCCAATTTGACTTGTATTGAGTGTGGCATGCCTGTTTGGTATTCTAAGTAAGTCCCATAAAACAATTACTGTATTCCTTGTATGGAACCTATGATGCATGGGATGCATCAGTCATGAGCATGTGGTCTGAGATATCAGACACTCTCCTAAAGCCATCTTGAGCTTTTTAGATACGATGCTGTTGGGTGGTATCTTGTGATAGGTTTACGTATGTCATTGTGACAACTGCAAGCTTTACATAATTATTGAGTATATTTTTAACTGCATTACTTGCCGGCCTTGTAGCGAGGGAGGGTTGTGGCTTTAAGCTAGTCATTGGTGATGGTGTGTTTTGAGCTAGATTAAACGCATTCTCTACCCTTGCTGAATTTAAGTAGGATTATTGTTGCAGGCTTGATATTGTGTAGAATCAGGTGCAGGTGGTAGCAGAAGTAAGAAGCACATTATATTAATTAAATGCAGATGAAGGTGAGGGGCTGCCACTGTTCACTAAAATGGAGGACAGCTCCTTCATTATAAAATGTAAGCATTACTGCTTGCCAAGTAGACTTAGCTGACATCATGTAATAGAGTACTAAAATGCTTCTTCACCATTTACTGTCTTTTTTTAGCAGCATGCTGCTTTATTTGTAACATTCAGTATAAACCATTTCCATGGAACCATGTCCTACGTCTGTCTTTGTCAGCGTTTTGATTTTTTTACTGCACTTTCCTCAGTGCACTTTACAATATACAGATTCACAGGAGCTGATGTTGCATGGGGGGTGCAGTGATGGTGCAGGGAGAAGAACTACATTGGGGAAGCAACAGTAATACAAAGAGCAAAGCAGTGGTTAGCATTGTT
The DNA here is from genome assembly GCF_019279795.1 of Protopterus annectens. Classification (NCBI taxonomy): domain Eukaryota; kingdom Metazoa; phylum Chordata; order Ceratodontiformes; family Protopteridae; genus Protopterus; species Protopterus annectens. The sequence goes on along the minus strand of NC_056726.1, from coordinate 421,895,977 downwards.
GCCTCCCATTGTTTGGATCTCTGGTTTGGTTCTTATCTGGGATGTCTGTGTGCAGAGTCAGCATTCACTCTCTCTATCCATGTGTTTTTCACCAAGGTCTTCAGTTACCCTTAGGGTGTGTGTGTATGTGTGTGTCTGTGTGTCTGTGTGTGTCTGTGTCTGTGTTCTGCAGTGAACTGACAGCATGTCCAGAACTGGTTCTCTTCCTTGCGCCAATCACTTATAAGCCTTTATAAGGATCCAATACATTTCTTTTCTCTTGCTTCTTATCTGTTTCCCATGTTGACCAGCAAGCATGGTGCACTGCTTGTTTACATTAGGCTCCAATGTGGGTATGCGCTTTGACACAATTGCTTTGCTTAGCTAAAGACCAGTGCTCTCTTGGCAGTTTGGTTTTTCACAAAACCACCACCGTAACAGGTACAAGCATGCAAAATCTGAAGGTAATGCTACTCAATGCTAGAAGTCTAAACCTGAAAATGCACTCTCTCAAGGCACTCCTAAAAATGGAGAACATCGATATCTGTGCAGTAACTGAGACCTGGTTCAAGGCTCCAGAGAGCACCCCTGCAATACCAGGCTACAACTCTTACCACACTTTTCGGCCACCAAACCAGGACCGAAACACTAAAGGTGGAGGAGTGTCAATATTCACCAAGGATATTCACACCACCAGGCTAGTTGGCCAACACAATGTGTCTGAAATTCTCCAAGTGCAACTAACACTAGGTAAGACTGCAATCCAAATTGTAGCTTGCTACAGATCCCCCACCATACCCCAAGATTCTCACTACACCTTTCTAAACATACTGGAAAATATTAAGATAGAACCAAACACCCTAATACTGGGTGATTTTAACTACCCTGCCATTAACTGGGAAAACTACTCATGTCCCAACACCTTTGCGCAACGGTTCTTGGAATTCATAAATTCCAATGCCCTGGATCAACTAATCCATAGTCCCACCAGGGGCTCCAATATCCTAGACCTGGTCATTACCAACATGGGAAATCAATGCTCCATACCTATGGTCACCCCCTCGTTAGTCAGGTCTGACCATAAGCTAATCACCCTTAACATCCACATCCCACCCCACCCCCCAGTAAAGAAACCACCATAAAAAAACGTCTCCAAAGCCAACTTCATGCTACTCAAGTCAAAAGTGAAAAACTTCATGACACCCATGCAGACGGGAACTGAAAGTTCAACTGCTGAATCCTACACTAAGGCACTGTATGAGCACATCCACTTATGCATGAATCGTGCCATCCCAAATAGAACCAAAATGCTCTCATCCAAAAAAAGGAAGCCAATCTGGTGGTCCCCTGCCATAAACAAACTTTACAACAAAAGGAAGAAACTTTTGCAGAAAAGAGGAAAATCCAAGGATGCAAAAAACTCCCTTACTAGCCTCAGTAAGAAACTGAGATGCCTCATAAAATCCTCCAAAGCTAGTTACGAAAATAAAATTGCCAAAGATTCCAAAGACAACCACAAAGCATTCTATAACTATGTCAAGAATCTAAATGGCAATGCTCAGATCTGCTCTGAGCTAAAACAGAATGGCATTAAATATACTGATCCGAAGGATATTGCCAATATCCTGGCAGATTGATTCAGTGCCAACTTCACCCCCTCTCACCCCCTAAATGGCCCATCTCAATACCGGAAGATTGCCAAATTCCAGTAATAATGGCCACACGGGTACAAAACGCACTCTCTAAAGCCAAGAATACAGCATCCATGGGACCAGATGACATCCCGGGCTGTGTACTACATGAACTACAATATGAACTGGCACCTCACCTAAGTGTCATGTTTAATCTTAGCCTCACCTCAGGTTTCATGCCCACTGAGTGGTGCAGAGCTGCAGTTATCCCAATCCACAAGGGGGGATCCACATTGGATCCCGGAAACTACTGTCCCATCAGTCTGACAAGCCTTATCTGCAAGGCCATGGAGCGTATTATCATGGAACTTATAAACAAAGACATTGGCAACCTTCAAACACTGGACCCCACCCAGTTTGGGTTTGTGAAGGGCCGATCTTGTCTCCTGAACCTGATTGATGTCTTTGAATCAGTCTCCAGAGCCATGGACAAGGGTAAGGTGGTCCACACAGCCTATCTAGACCTTGCCAAGGCCTTTGACACCATCTCCCACTCTGGAATCATAGATAAACTTACTAAGTTGGGCATTAATCCCTATGTCACCCAATGGGTTGCTAAATGGCTTACTGATAGAACCCACACTGTAAAAGTAGCCGACTCCAAATCCAGCTCCAGACAAGCGACAAGTGGAGTACCTCAGGGTTCAGTCCTGGGGCCGCTCTTGTTTGGCATCTACTTCTCTGAAGTACAGGTCAACACTAAGGGACTCTGGCCAACAAAGTTTGCAGATGACTGCAAACTGGGAGCCATTATTGAATCCCCAAATTATGTGGATACTCTACAAAAGGGCCTTACAGAAACAGATGCTTGGTGCCAGAGCCATGGGCTCAAGCTCAAGGCCAAGAAATGTATTGTTATCCCCTTTGGGAAAAAACATGTATCCATAAATTACCATATAGGTGGCAGTACACTAAACACAGAAAGTGTGATAAGAGACTTAGGGACACAGGTGGACAGTGGTCTCACCTTCGATAACCACATCGCCACAACAGTCAGGAAATCCTTCTATGTGGCACACCTCATCATGAAGGGCTTTTCATCCAGAAAAAAGGAGGTCATTGTCCCACTGTACTCATCCCTCATTAGACCCATTATAGAATACAATGCCCCATTTGGTATGTACCTCTCAAGACATCTGCAACAACTGGAAAGGCCTCAGAAATACCTCACTAAAAGAATCACAGGCCTAAAGCAGATGCCCTACGCTGACCGCCTTAAAAAACTCCAGCTATACTCTGTCGCATATCGTCTACTCAGAGGCAATCTCTGCTTAACATACAAGGCCATGTCAAACCCAGAGCTGTTGGACATGCTACAATTAAAGAAATCCCAATCCCTCAGAGCTACACGCTCCAGGGATCTAAACCTTGTCATCACAATAAGCAAAACATGCTGGAGGGATAGGTTCCTGACCCAGAGACTCCCCAGACTCTGGAAAAGATTGCCCATACATGTCAAGCAGAGTGCCTCTTTGGACCTCTTCAAGAGGAACCTTGACGATTGGATGGGAGAAAGGAAATTCACCCCAGGGATCATGTCAGTCGCCCTGCTAGACAGGGGTCCAGGAAAGTAAATAATGTGGGAAGAAATAGCCAGGGAATTGTTATGGCTAGGCTTGTATAGGCCCTAGGGCTGATAGCCTAGTACCAACCTATGAACATCCCTACTTTTTGTGTAGCGCATATACCTGTACTAAACAAACGTGCTAACATTTCCATCTGTTAGTGATTTTGTGCAGAGAGCTGTTGATAAGACAGCCTTTTTTTGCATTAATGAGTATTTTGAAATATATGAAGTCTGAAACTCAAATGCATGTCCTTATTTAGTGGGTTCAATTCTCAATGATTTGCCAGAAAACCACACATTTTATTAATAACAGACCAAAACTATGATTCAAATATCTGGAAATTCTGCAAAATTCTGGACAGCTGAGAGGTATGTAGGCATTTTTCCAACCATGTCTGGTTGGGGTGGGATGGAAGGAGGTGGAAATTCTGCTTTTTATTATACTGTTAAACATGAGATAGTCATAACTCTTTAGTAGTTCTTTAAACTGCATTCTGAAAAACATTCAGCATATGCAGTTTGTATATTTCACTATGTTAGCCATATTCGGCATTTAAATTGTTGAAAAAAAAGATACTTTATTTTGATAATGATTCTTTTTGTCAGGTACATGAGATAAAGAAAAAAAAACTCATTTGAAGGGGGTGCCACGTAAATTTTGACAAAGATAGTTTATGTTTTACATGTGCTATTTCTCATTAGAGCTACATAGTAACTGTTTTCATTAGACTATTCATTGTGATTTTTGAGGCAATATAAATGTGACGTCACAGATATATATTGTAGTTTTAGCTAATTTCTCATTAGTTCTTGACATTTTTTTTTTCATTATACAGAACAGGATAGTGTTTGAGGGAGTAAACCTCTGAACTGACAGGATTATTTTTTTTAGCTTTAAGGAGATGGAAGACTGACTACACATGTATGTGTTGGAGCTAGGGAATTACATGGTGTGTATGGGGAGAGAGAAGGCTAATGGTGTTCAGTATTTTCCAGTGCTTCTTATGCTAATTAGCTGGTTCTTGTGCTAGTTCGCTGGTTCTTGTGCTAGTTAGCTTTCTGATTCATCCTGTAAAATGGCTGCTTCGTATTACATTTGCTTGGTGAGCCTGCCTGTTTGTCAAGGTTTCTACAGTGCACGCTCATAAGTAATGGATTCACAGGTGTGATGCATATTTTCTACACAGACGTACGTGATCACCATGTACATCCTGTGCAACTGCTTGGTTTGCTGAGTTCAGCTCTAGGTCACCTTCAGAGAATGTTCTGGTACTTTTGCAGAGCCCGTCAGCATCCCTTTTGCATTGCTGCCCTGTCTCTATCACATTGCTTCCTGAACCGTAGCATGTTGCTTGTGGGCAGGGTACCGGAGGGCCAGGATTGCTGTCATGACCCAGTCATTACTGTTATTTTAAACTTGCCGACCCCTGATGGTGCAGTCATTACGAGTTCTTTCTTCATGCTGCCGGCACTTGGCAATGTTGTATATCTTCAATAAACAAGAAGTCACCATGTGGATACTTATGTCATACAGAGATAGCGTAGTATTAAATGAGAAGCATTTCCTACCTAAAGTTAAATTGTTCTCTGGACATTAATTTTTCCCCTTGTTTGTAGTATTGTTTGTGCTGGTCACAGAAATAATAGAATCCCCTCAACTGCTCTGACTACATATACATTCCTGGCCATTTACTACTCTGTGTCTAGAGTAAACTTCATTCCCATTTGCAGATGTACAATTTTTTGATCAAGTCCCAGCAACTGTTCCTGTTGCCATTTACAAGTTCTCTAGGCTCCCTTTTTATACAGAATAATACAAGAAATACAAGTGGGTGGGAGAAAATGCACAATTTCCCAACAGGATAAATGCAAGGAGAAAATTAGGTGACACTATATATAGCTATCTTATGGTCCCCATCATCACTTGTCTAGTATTATTCGTATGTAACATGCACTGTTTTGGGATTGTAAATTGAAATGAATGGCTGCTTTTCCATAAGATTATATCGCAAATTAACACTAAATTACACCATTTTATAAAATTTTACTATCAAAAACTTAAGTGCACATTTATGACCTGGGGCACATCATGACTTCCAACAAGCATCAGTAATATTCTTTATTTGCTTGGCTGAGTTTACTGAATGACAGGGACTGCTTGCTTTATTAAACACCTGTTACTGCAGTCACTGTCCAGTAGTAAAAGTTGAATGTATTTCATTGCACACCCTCAGAGAATTAGTTATTTCTACATATACAGCACTATGCACATAGACTATCAGATACTGTGTAAAGTTCAGAAATGTATGTGTGTGCCTGTGTGCACCAGTTGTGGTTAAGTACAAGGAATTGACCAGTCATTATTAATAATTAATAAAAAGTAACAGGAAAACAGCATTCTTCACTTTTAAATGCCCCGTTTTTCACTATGTATGTATACAGCTTTTTAGTTAATTTACTTTGCTCAGCTGCTGCTGTTTCTCTAGCAGTATTTATTTATTTATTTAACATTTATTTACCAGGAAAGTCCGACTTGGAATGAAGCTAATTTCAGCAGAAGCCCAGGGAGGAATGCTCCAGATGCATGTCTTTGTAACGTGGGAGGAAACCCACACGAATGTAGGGAGGACATGCAGACTCCGCACGAGAATCGAACCGGAGAACCTGGCGCTGTGAGAGGTGACAACGCTACTTCTGCACCACTACGCCATCCAAAGACAAATTGCAAATTTTCCTCACCATCTGGAATTGTCTGTTTCTGGGTCTTTTTTTTTTAAACAACTTTATTAAATTATTAGTTAAGACTTAAAGCATACATTAACAGAAAAGAAAACAAACCGTATTAACATTTTTCCTTTTACATGCATTATACATCACATCTTTTCTTTTTTATAACTGTCATCAGTCTAACGTTAATTAAATTGCTCAATTCCTGCCTTCCCTTAAACCTCACTCCTCCTGAATGTTATTCTGCATGTACTGTTCCCACAGTTTCCACTTACAGTATTTCTGTCATTTGCTTCTTCCCTTTTCGAAGGATCCCTCTTCCAGTTCTTTTATCTCTGTTATAGTATTACGTACTCACAGTTGGCCTAGCCTTTGATTCCCATTTTCTAGTAATTGCTTGTTTTGCCAGAGAACATAATTAAACACAGTAAGTCCTTACTATGTTTAAGCAATTCAGAGTCTGTCTCTCAAAAGCATCATCTCCTTAGTCACAGCCATTGTTATACTGGCTTAGTGAACGCACAAAGACTTTTTTTTTTTTTTTTTTTTTTTTTTTTTTTATAGGTAGGTGATTAGGACTACATGCTTAAAGAATTTATAATTTCACAGGTAAGTCAACGAATAAATCATGTTCAAAAATTCATCTAACCTTGAGATGGGCAACAAAAGATAGACTGGGGGGAGAATTTGAAATTGTTAATCAGACTCCTCAAAATCTTAATGCAAAAATTCTGGACAAAGGCAAAAATAATGGGGGAGAGAAAAGCCTAAAATCCAGGGCAATTTTTTAAATATTGCCCTTATAAACTTAGAAAGTTGCTAGAATAACATGTTTTGCATTACCATACATTTTCAGAATGAGAATGACAGTAATCCTATTTGTTAACCAGATAGCTCCACTGGATGAGCAGTCACTTTTCAGGGGTGACCTGGGAGCAATGTCTGGTTAAGTGACTAGCTGAAAGTCACACAATAGGCAAATGAGTTCTGAAGTAATCAAACCCTGTACCAAAAGAACTATAGCTCACAACCTTAACATCTGCGCCAACTGCCAGACAAATAAGAAATCTGAAACTCAAATGTGTGTCATTGTTTAGTGACTTGAGTCCTCAAAGATTTCCCAGAAAAACACAAATTTTATGAGGCAAAAATATGGGCAGTTTGTAAAATTCTGGAGAGTTGAGAGGTATGCTGCCCACCTAATTGGCTGTTTACCTTGAAGGTGATAAGGCTCCTACTTTGACATGCAGTGAGAGTTTGTTTCAGAGGTGGAGAATATGCATCTCAAGCTTGAGTAGAAGCTTTCCTTTTTGAGGATCCAATTCAGTTCAGACCTGCAGGCTACAGGTACTTTGAAAGGTTCGGCCATGCTATATAATAAACCATGTGTACGCAGAAACTAGGAAGGTGGGGCTTAGCACAGATTTACCAGGAAACTGCTAAGAAGCATGGTTCTTTAAAAAACAGAAGCTGCTGATCTTTTTATTTTGGTATTGGGTGTTTGTATTTATATATTTTTTTAAGCATTTGTGGATTTGTTTCTGCTTTGTCTGTGTGCAGAGATGATTAACAGTGTGGCCACCATGTTGGATCTTACAAAAAAAAGAATACACTTGAGATGGAGGGCAGCGGCTTGTGATATAGGCCATGGTAACACCCCAGGCCTCCAATGTTAAGCATGTACCCTTTAAAAAATAGGGTCAGTTTCTTTTGACCTTATCTGGATAGTAGTCAAATAAATGCTACATACATAACAACCGTTCTTTAGGTAGTGAAGACTTTGCATTTATTTATTTTTATTAACCTAGAAGTATTTATGTATATTTTTTAACCATGAAGTTGTAACGGAGCACATTTTCAGAGGCGGCCTTGGGAGAAAACCTTAAGCTACTGAACAACAGACAATGCAGTAGAGAACATTCAGTAATAATTCAAAAACTGAAGACAGCTGAAATAATAATACTGTAATCAATCAGATATAGGTAACAGATTACAGATTGTAATGAAGGCAAAATAAGCATTTAGACCTTGAAAAATACATGTGCCATCAGGAATAGACACAACATATTTACGGATTAAAATAGAAAATTTGCAAGATATTTAGTATAGTCATTTATTGTCACTGCTTTAATTGTGTTCTGAGATTAGTCAAAAACCATCAAGAATAAAGGGAGGTGCAGTGTCCTACATTAGGTGACACGAAGGCTGCAGGTGAAGGGACAGCTTAAGTAAAGGTGCTTAGAGAGCACTTTCCTACTTGAGAATTGCAGAAAAACTTTGATGAAATAAGAGTGGGAGGTTTTCCATAATTTTGACAACTGTGATAGAAAAAAAATGGGGTCACCAAAGTGATTCTAAGTTTGACTGATAAGGATTGAATTTGCCAGATGGAGGTTACAGGTTATCAGAGTGTTTGTCAGCACTTTGCTGACCGGGAAAGTGCATTGGGCCAAAAAGAACCCTTTTTCAATGGAGGCCTTGGGAGAAAAGCTCTGCATATAATATTACAATATTAAATAACAATACAAAAGTAGCAAGATGAAAAAGACATAGAATTGACAAAGAAATATTAACAAATCATTATGTGGCATATGCCATAACAAAATATGCTAGGATTACATGGAATACAATGGTCTTCTGCAGACTAATGGAAAATAGGAAAAACAGATAAAAGTTAGGCAGGATGAGAACAGGAGCATTCCCAGTTAGATGAGAGGTAGGAATGAAGTAAAGTCTTAAAAATGGAGTGATTCTGAGTAGTTCATATATGTGGTGGAAGAGAGTTTCTTTTACATGTTAGAGAAAATGACAATAACAGTTGTCCTGGACTACGTATGGGTTTATAAGCTTCAAGGAGATGTTGGTTTTTAGATCTGAGTGATCTTACAGGAAGATGAGGGATGAAGATAAAAGAAAGGGGAGGACAGTTAGAGGGATTAAAGAAGATTTTGTGCATGGTGCAAAGTTGAATATAAAAGAGATGGTTAGGAAGGTCTAGCCAATTTAGGGAGTGAAGATATTTATGTTTCTTAGTGTTAGTGAATTGCATTCACTGTTGAGTATTGTAGTGATATTTTCAATAATTAACTAATAAAACATTAATGGCATCATAGTCTTACTACAGAAAAAAAAGATATCATTCATAACAAACAGGATTGGGATCAAGTCATTGATCTTAACCACTGTGTTATGCAGTAAAGAAATTGACTTGTTAGGTGAATTTCGGAATCTGTTTTGATAACATAAGCTGCAGTTATGATCAGTGTTCCAGTCATTTAATTCTTTGTAATATATGGTGAGGTTTTGCTGCCCCAAATGCATTACCATTGTAAAATGAAGATGTATTAGTACAAAGTGTTTTATAGGTTGAAAACTGTAACATATTTAGGGCTGCCTCACAGACAGCATTTAGAGCAAAATGTACTTTTCATCAGCCATCAGCTTTAACAGCTGTTAAACACTTTAGTATGTTGCACATTCTTCGTGTGTGTGTGTGTGTGTGTGTGTGTGTGTGTGTGTGTGTGTGTGTGTGTGTGTGTGTGTGTGTGTGTGTGTGTGTGTGTGTGGTTATGGATGTGAAAGGAGCAGCACAAAGTGTGTTACACAGATTTCAAAGCTATAAAACAGTTTGTGTTCCTGTACTTTCAGTCTTGCAGTACATTGCAGCAGCTAAAGCTGCATTTGCTGTTAAGACTTGTGGTGTTAGCAGTAAGCCTGATACAGTTCTCAAAGCTGTAAAACAAGTAGCTGTCCTATGCTTCCTTTCTTTTATTGATTTAACTGGTAGTACATGAAAAAGATAAAGCTTTGTGTGCTGCAAGATGTTTCTGATCTTAGCCAAGTTATGTTCTTGAAGTGGATGCCAAGATTCGTTACTCAAGAACAGCTCCACTCTCAATCTAAATTTCTTGCCATCCATTTCTTAAACATATAACAACTTGGTTATGATCAGAGCCCAGTGATAAACTTCTGTCTAGTTCATGGAGCATGCTGAATGCACTCAAAAATCTGGAAAGAGATAACCTGTTGTGCACTTTTTTGACATCAGAGATATACTAAAAGTGCTGTTATGCACCTTTCAGAACTGGTGTACCATACCCTTGACCTAGTGCATACACAGCATCCACCATGGAATGGCACCAGGAAATGAAAACAGCTTTAAAAGCTGTAAAACACTTTTTTGCTGCCCCCCCCCCAAAGAGAGACTGAAATGTTCAACAGTTTTTAAAGCTGTTGGTCCATTAGAAGTACACACAGCACTGTAACAGAGATAGCAGCCAGAAACTTGTTTCACAGTTTTCAAATCACTTTTATGAACATACTTTTTTTTTCTCAATGTAACTAGTAAATCAGTGCAGCTGAAGCCTATTCTACAAAGAATTATTATTGTTTCTTTTCTAACAGTATCTGCTTGTTATATGTTCTTCACTTGGATGTAAACATTTACCTCTAGGGCTTCATTCCATTGTAGAGGGGAATTTCTTGGCATCCATCTCTCAAACACATAGTAGGTTGAACATAAGCTGATTTAAGTATATTTTATGCATTTTATTGTGGTTTTATAATTTGGACTGATTCCTCAGATCTAGCTCTTTTGAAACTGTCCCCCCCTCCCTGTTCTTGGTTGTAGTTTAAATTTGGTGGCTTTTGCAGTGCCCGCCCCACTGTAGATTTGATCGAGGACACTCCCCCAGTCCCATCTCTTTACCGCATTCTATCTAATAAACCGTTTCTGCACTTGCTTTTAGTCCTTTTTAATTTAATTCCATTTTTTTCAAACTGTGTGTGGACTAATATTGCTACATACTCAAGTGTGCCAGCTTGCACTGCATGTGAATTGTTTTTACTACTGTTTTTGCTACTTTTCTGAAAAAAAAAAATCTGCTTTTACTGTATTTGTGTTTCTTCCTAATTTATTTTGCTTTTGTGTCATCTTAAAAGTACTCAGTTGTATTTATTACTTCTTGGTGCAAGTCATTCTAAGCCTTTTAGTTTAAGCACTTGGGCTTCAGACCAGTTGTTTTACATTAAGAAGGTTTGTGGTTTGCACTGTAGTGGCAGGACAGGTAGCTTACATCCTTCTAAGTTGGGAACTGCTGATTGAGGGCTCAGTGTCAGTTATTCTAAAAGTGTATTAATTCTGGTTTAAGCACTTGGGCTTCAGGCCAGTTATTTTACATTAAAAGGGTTTGTGGTCTGCACTCTTGTGGGAGGAGAGGCTGGACTCTGCCCTACTGAGCTGGGAATTTCTGGTTAAAGGCTTATAGTGCCTGCATATTTGAACTGCTTATTACTGAAATTGGTACACCTTGTTTGCTGCAGCGTAGACTAGATCCAGGCCTGCTGAATCTAGCTTTGTTTGTATGCGTGTTGTTTGTTTGCTTGTTATTTCCCTGAAACACTAATACCACCTAAACCGCGGCTTTTCAGCGCTTCTGTGGATCCCTAGTGATATCTGCATTGCTTACTGTACTCATTTCCTTGTTTCACTTAAAAGAAAGTAACTTTTTGTCGTTTTTGCATTTAAGTTACCTGTAACACATTGCATTTAAGTTACCTGGCACTTGCTCACTAAAGGCACTTGCTCACTAAAGCAATGATATAAGTCAGCACTAAAAAATTAAAAGCACTACACTCTCACAAAATCCTCTCGAGTACCTTGTTCCCCATTGGCCCTTTTTTTTTCAATTATAAAGGAATTCCCAGTACTATTGTAGCATGTCCAAAGGTCAGTTGTCAACCTTCTCTCCGGTCCAGCTGGTGAATCTGGGAATCTTGAGGCAATGTTACAACTGCCTCATGTACACAGACAACCCTCTCCTCCTCCCAATAAATTCCAACACATGTGAGAGATGCATCCATATAGCCAAACTGGAGGCTAAGCTCTCTCAACTCAGTACTGGCGTAACCAGTCAGGAGGAGAAGGAAACCACACTCAGTACAATTCCAGTCTCACATAGACCTACCACGACAGCAGACCAAACACATAAACACACAAAAACATACTCGGAGGCTCTAAATAAAAATCTGCCTAAGCAGCAGAGACCTCCAAAGCAGACACCCAAGAAACCGCTACCCCAAAACAAAACACGTGCAACACATAGCTCACAAAGCCAGTGTGCCGAACAGTCACAGCCCTTAAAGTTAAACAACACACCTGATACACTTGTAATAGGTGACTCTATCATCAGGCACACTGATGTCCCGCTCACCAGGCTGAACAAGGAGAAGGTCACGGTGAGCTGCCTGTCGGGCGCTAGGATCCGCCACATAACACAAGCACTCAGGTCACTCCAAGGCAAGTACAAATATGACTCGGTCATTGTCCATGCTGGTGTGAATGACCTGAGACTTACCTCCCTGGACTACATGAAAAGAGACATAGAGGAGCTCTCTGAGCATGTGGCCCAGGCCGGTATGACCCTGACCTTGAGTAGCATCTTACCCTCACCAAGAATGATGCCACAATATGAAGACAAGATGATCAATTTCAACAATTGGCTTAATTATTGGTGTCATTCAAAGGGGATCCAATGCCTGTCAGCCTGGGATGACATGCTCGACAAGCCACGATGCTTCGCTAGGGACGGCCTGCACCTGTCACCCCTGGGCTTTCGGATATTGGCTAAGCCTCTTGCTACCTCCATAGTGCCTTTTTTAGGCAAGGCTCAAAAGACAAACCCACCTCCATAGGTATCACAAGGGATAAGAAACTAAGAGTAATGCTACTCAACGCCAGAAGTCTAAACCTCAAGATGCACGCACTCAAAACTCTCCTTAGCATGGAGAAAATCGATATCTGTGCAGTAACAGAAACCTGGTTCAAGGCTCCTGAGAGCACCCCAGTACTACCAGGTTATACCTCATACCATGCTTTTCAGCCCCAAAACTTGGACCGACCCACAAAAGGAGGGGGAGTATCAATATTCGTCAAAGATACCCACACCTCCAGGTTGGTGGCACAGCACGAAGCATCAGAGACTATCCATGTGCAACTAACAGTGGGTAAAACTGCCTTCCAGTTTATAGCCTGCTACAGACCACCCTCCCTAATCCAGGAACCCCACTCAGCCTTCATGAGAACACTGGAAAATATAAAGGTCTCTCCAAACACCATTATATTGGGCGACTTCAACTACCCAAACATAGACTGGGAGCATTACTCTAGCTCCAACACCCTAGCCCAAAGGTTCCTAGAATTTATAAACTCAAATGCTATGGAACAACTTGTTACCACTCCCACAAGAGGGGAAAACATACTGGACCTGATCATCACTAACATGGGGACTCTGTGCTCCAGACCAGAAGTGTATCCCTCACTGGTAAGATCAGACCATAAACTAATCTCACTGGATGTTCACATCCCGACACCACCCCCTGCCCAGAAAACCACAGTGAAAAACTTCTCTAAAGCAAATTTCACACTCCTCAAAACTGAGGTGGAATCCTTCAAAGCCTCCGGGCCTGTGGAAAATGCAGCCCAGACCACAGAATCCTTTATAAACGCATTCTATGAACACCTTCAGGAATGCATGGATCATGCGATCCCAAATAAAACCAAGACTCAATCCTCCAAAGGCAGACGTCCTGTCTGGTGGACCCCAGCCATAAACAAGCTATACAATAGAAGGAGGAAGCTACTAAATGATAGAGCAAAATTCCAAAAAGGGAAGGCATCTCTGATCAGTATTAGCAAAAAACTACGGGCACTCATAAAATCGTCTAAGGCCAGTTTGAGAGAAAAATTGCACAGGACATTAAGGATAATCACAAGGCTTTCTTTAGTTATGTTAGGAACCTGGGTGGTAATTCCCAGATATGATCAGAATTAGTCCAAAATGACAAAAAATACACCGAACCCACAGACATTGCCAACATCCTAGCTGACAGGTTCAGCGCAAACTTATCCCCCCCCCCCCTCCCCACCAAAAGGGCAAATATCTATTCCAGCAGAGTGCTTCCCCCCTGACATCTCGGATGCTCAGGTAAGAGCCGCCCTCTCCAAAGCAAAAAACACAGCATCAATGGGACCAGACGGTGTCCAGGGCTGCATCCTACATGAACTCCAAGAAGAGCTAAACCTACTGTTCAATCTCAGCCTTACTACAGGATATGTATCCAAAGAGTGGCGTACAGCAACTGTGGTCCCTCTCCACAAAGGTGGTGCCTCAACAGATCCTGGAAACTATCGCCCCATAAGCCTGACTAGCTTGGTCTGCAAAGCTATGGAAAGGATAATCATGGACCTCATAAATAAAGATATTGGGGACCTACAGACACTGGATCCTACCCAGTTCGGCTTTAAGGGCAGATCCTGCCACTTAAACCTGGTTGATTTCTTTGAAACAGTCACCAAGGCCATTGACGAGGGGAAGGTGGTCCACGCAGCCTAACTGGACCTCGCAAAAGCCTTCGATACAATACCCCACTCGGGCATTATAGATAAGCTCACCAGCTTAAATATAAACCCCTATGTCACTAGATGGGTTGCAAACTGGCTCAAGGACAGAACCCACATGGTTAGAATTGCTGGAGCCATGTCAGACTCCAAATCAGTTACAAGTGGCATCCCACAAGCCTCAGTCCTGGGACCTCTCTTGTTCAGTATATATTTCTTGGAGGTACAGGCCAACACAGAAGGACTGTGGCTGACCAAGTTCGCAGATGACTGCAAACTGGGCGCCATAATCGAGACTCCAGCCGACACAAGCATCCTCCAAAAGGGCCTCATAGAAACAGACAACTGGTGCCAGAGCCATGGCCTCAAGCTAAACGCTAAAAAGTGTATAGTCATCCCCTTTGGCAAAAACAAAGTGCCCACAAATTACCACATAGGTGGTAATCCATTAAGTACAGAAGAAGTAATTAGGGACCTGGGGACCCAAGTTGATAGCAATCTCTCATTTGACAACCACGTGGCCAAAGTGGTTAGAAAAACATTTTATATAGCCCACCTAATCATGAAGGGATTCACATCTAGATCAGGGGAGGTCATCGTGCCTCTTTACTCATCCCTCATCAGGCCCATAATTGAGTACAATGCCCCTTTTGGGATGTACCTTACCAGACACCTGCAGCAACTGGAAAGACCCCAAAAGTACCTCACCAAGAGGATCAAAGGGCTCAAACAGATGCCATATGCTGCCCGGTTAAAGAAACTCCAGCTCTACTCAGTGGCATACCGCCTGTTCAGAGGCAATCTGTGCCTGACGTATAAAGCCATGTCCAACCCGGAATTAATGGACATGCTGCACCTCAGAAAATCCAAATGCTATCGAGCTACACGCTCGAGAGACTTGAACCTCAGCACTGAAATAAATAGGACATGCTGGAGGGACAGATTCATAACCCAGAGGCTCCCTTCACTCTGGAATAAAATCCCAGTCCAGGTTAGGCAGAGTCCCTCATTGACTCTGGATGAATCCTTGATGAGTGGATGGGAGATCGTAGGTTTACCCCAGGTATGACTTCTGTGTCACTGTTAGACAGAGGCACAGTATACTAACCTCAAAAAAAGGGCATAGCAAAATTAATTTAAAATGGGTGGCGAAAGCCAAACACATTCTGGCTAGGCTTATAAATGCCCTAGGGCAGATAGCCTAGTATGAACCTATGATCAGAAACTTGATCATAATCTTCTGTGTTATAGCTAGGTTCATATGTTTGACATACAAGGTTATTTTCTCTCCAGTTTTGGGGCGTACTTAGTGCATTCCATGTGTTACACGCAAGATAATAGGTAAATACTGAGAATAAGCTAACCATTATGGGTTCTGCTGGTTACTAAGTGATTAAAATTACCAAGAGAGCTAAACTTATGTGGCAGGTTTAATTGTCTACTCAGCATATGCTTAAGTCCCTTTGCTTATTTATTTTTGTAAGTCTTGACCGCATTGTCTTAATTTGGGAATTAACTCCTATGCTTCATGCATGACACTTTTCATTTCACTGATTACATAGATGAAAGCTAATAACTTGTGTCATGGTAGAGATAAAAGTTGTTAATTGCTTTCATTGTTTCTGCATTGTCTACATCATTTAGTTATATTGATTGATTTCCAGCTGTAACAAGGCTTGTAAATGCAGTCTTAAAGATCATGTCTAAAGGTGGGAAACAACCTTTTGTTTTTGTATAAAAAATGTGTTTGCATGCATCATTATAGGTTCATAGGTTCATACTAGGCTATCTGCCCAAGGGCATTTATAAGCCTAGCCCATAGTTATGTGGCTTTCGCCACCCCTTTAGTTTGAATAAAAACTATGCCTATCATTTTTCTGTGCCTCTGTCAAGCAGTGACACTGAAGTAATCCCTGGGGTATATCTGCGATCTCCCATCCATTGGTCAAGATTCCTCTTGAACAAGGCCAGCAAGGTGCTCTGCCTCACATGTACCGGGATTTTGTTCCACAGCATAGGGAGTCTCTGGGTGATGAATCTGTCCCTCCAGCACGTTCTATTTATAACCGTGTCAAGGTTTAAGTCTCCGCCCTTGTGGTTCTGAGGGATCTAGATTTTTGAGGTGAAGCATATTCATCAAATCTGGGTTTGACATGGCCTTATATGTCAGGCACAGGTCACCTCTGAGCAAGCGGTATGAGACTGAATAGAGCTGGAGTTCTTTCAGTCGGGCAGCATAAGACATATTTTTGAGACCCTTTATCCTTTTGGTGAGGAACTTTTGGGGCCTTTCAAGCTGCAGCAGGTGTCTGGTCAGATACATTCGAGCGGGCATTGTACTCAATCATAGGTCTAATGAGTGATGAGTACAGGGGACGATGACCTCCCTTGTTCTAGATGGGAATCCCTTCATGATCAGGTGGGCGATATAGAAGGTTTTCCTAACTACTTTAGCAACATGAGTGTCAAGCGAAGGCTACTGTCAACTTGGGTCCCCAGATCCTGATGACTTTTTCTGTGCTCAGTGGATTGCCACCTATATGGTAGCTAGGGGTAACCTTGTTTTCCCAAAGGGTATGACTATGCATTTTTTGGCGTTTAACTTCAGGCCATGGCTCTGGCACCAGTTATCCATTTCTGTGAGGCCCTTCTGGAGGATATCTGTGTCAGATGTGTTTTCGACTATGGCCCAGTTTGCAGTCATCTGCAAACTTTGTCAGCCATAACCCTCCTGTGTTTGCTTGTACTTCAGAAAAGTAGATGCCGAACAAGAGTGGACCCAGGACTGAGCCCTGTGGGACGCCACTTGTGACAGGCTTTGAGTCTGACATGGCTCCAGCAACTCTGACCCTGTGGGTTCTGTCACTTAGCCAGTTTGCAACCCATCTTGTGATGTATGGGTTTACATTCAAGCTGATGAGTTTTTCGATGATACCTGAGTGGGGTATTGTGTCGAAGGCCTTTGCCAGGTCGAGGTAGGCTGTATGGACTGCCTTTCCTCATCAATGGCCTTGGTGACTGTCTCGAAAAAGTCAACCAAGTTTAAGAGGCAGGATCTGCCTTTGACAAAGCCAAACTGGGTTGGATCCAAAGTCTGCAAGTTCCCTATGTCTTTATTTATGAGTTCCATTATGATCCTCTCCATGGCTTTGCAGATAAGGCTTGTCAAGCTAATGGGGCGGTAATTTCCAGGGTCTGTGGAGGCACCGCCCTTATGAAGTGGGACCACAGTCGCCGTGCGCCACTCCTTGGGTACGTATCCTGAGGTGAGGCTAAGATTAAACAGCTGTCCTAACTGTGGGTTTAATTCCCCATTGAGTTCATGAAGCACACAGCCGGGGACACCATCCAGTCCCATGGATGCTGTGTTTTTTGCCTTAGTGAGGGCAGTTCTCACCTGGGCGTTGGAAATGTTTGGGGGGCTACAATCCTCTGGAATAGATATCTCTCCTTTTGGGGGGGGGGGGAAGTTTGCACTGAACCTGTCAGCCAGTATGTTAGCAATGTGTGTAGGTTCAGTAATTTTCACATAATTTTGAACTAATTCTGAGCATATCTGGGAGTTTCCTCCTAGATTTCTAACATAGCTAAAGAAGGTCTTATGATTGTCTTTAGAGTCCTTGGCGATTTTTCTCTCAAAATTTGCCTTGGATGATTTTATGAGAGCTCTTATTTTTTTACTTATAATGATCAAAGGTGTCTTACCTTTCAAGGATTTTGCTCTATCTTGTAGTAGCTTCCTCCTTTTGTTGTAGAGCTTGTTTATGGCTGGGGTCCACCAGACTGGATGCTTGCCTTTGGTACAGAGAGTCTTAGTTTTGTTTGGGATTGCCTGATCCATGCAGTCCTGTAGGTGCTGGTAGAAGGCATTTGTAAGTGATTCAGCGGTTTGAGTAATGTTTACCACTGGCTCAGGGGCCTTAAAGGAGACCACACTAGTTTTAGAAGTGTGAAATCGGCTTTTGAGAAGTTTTTCACTGTGGTCTTTGTTGTTTCAGGTGGGGGCGGGATGAGGACCTCCAGCGAGATTAGTTTATGATCTGACCTCACCAGTGAGGGGTATACTTCCGCTGTTGAACATTTTGATCCCATGTTCGTGATGATGAGATCAAGTATGTTTTCTCCTCTTGTGGGGATGGTGACTAGTTGTTCCATGGCATTTGAGTTTATGAACTCCAGGAATCTTTGGGTTAGAGTGTTCGGGCTTGAGTAGTGTTCCCAGTCTATATTAGGGTAGTTGAAGTCACCTAGTATGATGGTGTTTGGAGATACATTTATCGCCTCCAATGTTTTCAGGAAGGCCATGTGAGGTTCCTGAGTTTGAGAGGGTGGCCTGTAACATGCTACAAATTGCAGAGCAGTCTTACCTATGGTTAATTGCACCTGGATGGTCTCCGATGCATCGTGCGTTGCCACCAACCTTGAGGTGTGGGTGTCCTTTATGAATATGGACACCCCTCCTTTCTTGGTGTTGTCCGGATTTTGGGGCGGAACGCATGATATGAGGTGAAACCTGTTAGTGCTGGGGTGCTCTCAGGAGCCTTGAACCAGGTTTCTGTCACAGCACAGACATCTATGTTCTCCATATTGAGAAGGGCCTCGAGTGCGTGCATCTTGAGATTGAGACTTCTGGCATTGAGCAGCATTACCCTTAGTTTTTTCCTTTTGGTGTTCTAGGGTGGTAGGTTTAGAATTTGAGCCTTGCCTAAAAAAGGCACTATGGGGGTGGCAAGAGCCTTTGCCAATAGCCGGAAGCCCAGGGGTGACAGGTGCAAGCCGTCCCTTGTGAAGCAGCGTGGCTTGTCCAGCATGTCATCCCAGGCAGACAGACATTGGATCCCCTTTGAATGACACCAGAATTTAAGCCAATTATTAAAGCTGATCATCTTATCACTGTATTGTGGCATCATTCTAGGTGAAGGTAGGATACTGCTCAAGGTCAGGGTCATACCTGCCTGGGCTACATAATCAGAGAGCTCCTCGATGTCCCTTTTCATGTAGTCCAAGGAGGTACGTCTCGGGTCGTTGACACCAGCGTGGACAGTGACTGAGTCGTACTTGTACCTGCTGTTGAGAGACCTGAGTGCTTGCGTTATGTGGTGGATTCTAGCGCCCGACAGGCAGCTTACTGTGACCTTCTCCTTACTCAGTCTGGTGAGCGGGACGTCATTGTGTCTGACTATGGAATCACCAATGACAAGTGTGTCTGGCATTTTGTTTGGCCTTAAGGGCTGTGACTGTTTGACACTCTGACTGTGTGGTCTATGTGTTGGGTCGTGAGGTGGTAGTTGTTTGGGTGTCTGCTTTTGTGGCCTCTGCTGTTTTGGTAAATTTTTGATCAGAGCCTCCGAGTATGTCTTTGTGTGAGTATGTGTATGATTTGAAGTTGTGATGGTACCATGTGTGACTGGGTATGTATTGTGTGTGGTTACCTTCTCCTCCTGTCTGGTCTTGCCAGTCCTATGTTGAGAGAGCTCAGCCTCCAGTTTGGCCGTATAGTTGCATCTCTCGCATGTATTTGTGTTTTGTGGGAGAAGGAGAGGATTGTCTGTGTACATGAGGCAATTGTAACATTGCCTCAATATTCCCAGGTTCACCAGTTGAGCTGGAGAGGACACTAGCAACTGATCCCTCGACATACTAGAAGTAGTAGATAAAGAGACTTTCAAAGGACTCTGGGGGAAGTGGGTTTTAGGCTGGTGGGGTACTATCTATAATAAGAGTGCTTTATCAAGGTGCAAGTACTGTAGGAGTAAGTGCTAGGCTTTACAGATAGAGAATAGTCTACTTGGGAATCAAGTAGAGATGAACTTTTCAGTTATAGGATATGCTGGTTAGATCAGCAGTACAGCTCGAGGAAGGTAGTTCTAAGGGAAAATTTGAAGAGTGGAATTTAGATGTCCCGAATAGTTTAACCTTGTTTAACTGCCGCTGCTCTTGTGTGCAACAGTGGCAACTCCGCGCTAACGCGCGTTTAGCATGTTTTATAGCAGGGGGCTGAAGGGAGCTAGGAATTGGCCCAAAACGACCAATGGACTACTAGTTTCTGGCTGAAACTTCACCAAATCGGACAAAAAGGCCGCTCAGTGTTTCCCACTCCCACTGGTAAGCAAAGAAACTTCCCTCCTTCCTAATAAGGCAGTGGATCAGTAACAGGAACTAAAAACAAAGCCCAGGGATCAGCAACTCTGAAACTGGACTACTCTAGTTCAGTAAGGCGGGAAAACAAGAGATTTTTTGTTTTATTACAGAGATAAGGAAAAAAACAGACAGTAAATGCTATAAATGCTGTAAATCGGCTAGCACACTTTAGTGTGTAGCCTACAGAAACAATTTGCAACAATTAGTAACTTAAAGTGCAATAAACAGTGTAAAATGCAGAAATCACTTAAAGTAGCAGTAAAACAGGCGAAAGCCACAAAAAATACTTATATCTGGTAGAAAGTCACTCTTTTAGCTCTCTGCTGCTTGGATCACTCTGCAGGCCACCACGAGGATCTGTGCTGAGTTGGTACAAGCTGGAAAACGCGTGTTTAGCGTGTTTTATAGCAGGGGGCTGAAAGGAGCTAGGAATTGGCCCAAAACGACTAATGGACTACTAGTTTCTGGCTGAAACTTCACCAATTCGGACAAAAAGGCTGCTCAGTGCTTCCCACTCCCACTGGTAAGCAAAGAAACTTCCCTCCTTCCTAATAAGGCAATGGATCAGTAACAGGAACTAAAAACAAAGCCCAGGGATCAGCAACTCTGAAACTGGACTACTCTATAGTTCAGTAAGGTGGGAAAACAAGAGATTTTTTTTTTTTTTTTTTTTTTTTACAGAGACAAGGAAAAAACAGACAGTAAATGCTATAAATGCTTTTAAGCGGCTAGCACACTTGAGTGTGTTAGCCTACAGGTAAATTAAGCAACAAATAACTTTTAAGAGTGCAAAACAGTTAATCAACACAAAAACAGTTTAAATAGAATGCAGAGCTGTATAAACAGGCTAAGATGCAGTCGCTAAGCAGTAAATATTCAAAAATCCAGAAAAAAATACTTAAATCAGTTATAGCAAATACAGTTATAACAAATGCTCTGAAATATACTGTATATTTCCAATATGTTTGAGAAGGACAGTCAGAACACAAGAAGGTTCAGGCGAAAAAGAAAAAAAAGTTTTGTTTTACTTTTTGAAAAGGGAAAAAGGAGGAACAGAAGGCCTTATCAAATGTTCTCTCTGTATTAAGAAGAATGAGCTAATGACACTAGACTGGGAGGTGTGTCACAGTAGGGGCGGGCAACTGCAAAGCCACCAAGTATAAGAGCAAGACACCAACAGGGAGGGAGGGTGGAACAAAATAGCCTAAGAAAGCACTACAGAGTCAAATGACAGTTTTTAAACAGATAAGGATTTGTGAAGATTCTGAATAGACAAAGTGCTTTATATATATTAAATTATAAAAACAGTAAACTGTAAAAATAATCAAAAGATACTTATATTTTGTAGCTCAGTTGCGGTCAAACAACTTCTCCAGCCTGCACTGTGTGCAAAGACATTATGTAAAACAAAGGGCCATTTTGCACTTATTTACAAATAAACCCTTTTTAAAAATTACTTCAAAACGTGGAAGACAGAATGTACTGAGGTTTGTATATGGCATGAATATTCATGGATTGGAGGCAGTTTGGAAAGTACATAACTAATTTACAATTGCTTCCCTACGCTAATCCGGCATAATTAGACCTGGAGCCCAAAGTGACATAAGCGCTGCCTGCCCAACCATGAATATTCATGCCATAAACATTGCTCAGTACATTCTGTCTTCCTTGTTCTGAAGCAATCTTTTAAACTTTATATTTTTTAAAAGTTGCAAAACGTACTTTTCTTTTCTTACAAAAAAGTGTTTGCATGCATAAAGATGCACACAAGCATTTTCTTGTTTGAAAAGAAAAGGGCTTAAAGGACCACTACAGGTTGAAACTGAAAAATTCATATTTTTTTTAGCTTGTCATAAAGTTATACAAACACCTAATTTTACAGAAGTTCGGTAATTACTTACTATTTTTTTAATTTTATTTTTTTTAACATTGATTGCCCTCATTGGGATAGGCATCTTGGAATTGTTTTTTTATCAAGCTACTTTTTGCCCATAATGCACTGGGAGGGCAGAGCTAATGAGATTTGCCTACCTTTGTTTCACCTATTTGATCACAATTCCATTTACCAATAATGGAAGCAGTGAGAAATATTGTTAAGTCTAAAAACTCTCATTAAACCTGTCAGTAAATGGTTTACAGTGACATGTTTGCTGCATTACACAGTCTATGAAAAGTTCTTGCAAAAGTGTAACAAAATGGCTGAGGTAATATAACTTTTCTTTAAGTGGAATTGTGTGTGTTTCCAGTCCTTTTTTTTCTATTCTTCCTTTTCTGTGTTATTCAGAATATATTTCCTGCTTTGCAAAGCTTAGGTAATTAGTGAATTAGCCAAGAGGTATCCACCTTTTGACTGAAATTGCTTTGCTTGTATGTTTTCCTTGATGATAAATGTGATAGATGAAGTTATATAAGAGCAAGGGAAAACATTTCTTAAAACAATGTAATAAGATTTCATTCAACTCCAATATGGTATGCATTGAGGAAGCTGACTAGGGCAGAAATGCTACAGAGGGGAAGAAACTGCCAAGTCATGCTTTTTTAATATGCGGAAGCATGGAGATCATTGTATGAAGAGGAAAATAAATACACTGTGGAAAAAGGAAATTCTTTGTTCAAGGCATAGTTTTCCTTTAACATGTAGTTTAGAAAAAAGCTATTTCTGCCGTCCTGGGAATATAACTGTGCCTAACCTCTCATGTATGTCTTTAAAATGAGTGTGCAAGTTTTATTTTTAATTACAATTTGATTAACTGTTAATGTTAGTTTCAACTGAAGTGCTCCCTGAGACTAAAAGCAGACACAACAGTTATGTTGGAAGCTCTGTTTTCATTGTGTAGCATCAATGAGGAATACAGTTCTGAATGGGGGAAAAAAAAAGACTGATTTCCTTATTTTGATATGTGGTTCAGAACCAATATGTCTCCGTGTTTGTGTGTGTGTTGAGAATTAATACATGGTTACATGTGTTTTCTGTTTGGAACATAGGATCATAATAGCAAGCAATTGAGACTTAAGGTGCCAAGCCATATACACACCCTTACGAAGACAAACATAAAAGTTCATGCCACTTTTTCAAGCACTTTATAGTGCTTACCTCCCAAATCGAGCAGGGGCGTACATAACCCTGAGAGATTTACCTGGATGTCTGGTTAATAATCTTGTAATGGCTCCTCCTGCATACCTCTTAACTGTCTAGGTTTTTGCCTCATATTTTTGGTCTGTTCTCATAAAATTTGCGGTTTTCTGGCAAATCATAGAGAATTGGAGTCACCAAATAATAAATAATGATGGACATTTGAATTTCAGACTTTGTATCCTTCAGGAAATATATAATAACACAAACCCTATTATTTTACAACTGTCTACGTTTACAGGAGTAATATTTAAAATGTGTCCCTCTTTTGGGTCCTTTGTCCCCCTTTATTTCTGGCATTGTCCGGATTTCTTGTGCTGAGAGGTTGAGAGGTATGCTCCTTCTTCCTATATGGTTGTCTGTCTGTTGAGTGAATGCCTGTCTGTCTATTACTGAATTTCAAACTCTTGCACTTCTGTGTTTAGCTGGAATACATAATTTGTATTTTAGACTACCTGGAGTACATAATCTGCATTTTAAGACTTTTGTTTTGCTTGATACATTTCGGTTAATGTGTTGTTACCAGCACATTATATTTAAACTATTTTGTTCATGTTTGTATAAGCACTGTGGCTTATGATAAATTATTTGCCACAAACAAGGCATCGTAAAATTTTTATTAAGCAATGGTCCAGAATAAATCTGTAAAAATCCCTGCTGATGTCAGGGAAGAATTGGTGTGCACTAATGTCCTTAGACTTTAATGGACATATCCTGAGCATACTTGGATATGTATCCATTAAAGTTCACTAACCCTGCAGTTATGTCATGGAGGTATACAGTGAAGTCATGTGGTTGTGTTTTTAATAACTTTACAAAGTTTTTTATTTTTCATTTATTTATTTTTTTTTATTAAGAATTGGGCCACTTTAATTACAGGAATGGTGAGGGAAAAGTGCTGTGAAGCATAAGGTAAGTTACAGACATAAGGTAAGTTACAGACATAAATCATGTTAAGATGTTTTCACTAGCATGTGTCATTTGATTCTAAGAAGAGTAGCTATTTCTTAGTTCATTTAGATAGCTGGGCTCCTTGATGGAAATGTCATTCTTATGTGATTGACACTAATACGTGTGATCAAAACATTATGGTATTTCTCGCATAATCAAAATTGGAAACTGTAAAAAAAAAAAAATTGAAAAGCATTTTTGTAGGGCCTAATGTGGAAGTACCTCCACCTCTGCTATTAACTAAGAGATCACATATCTTGGATCAAGAAAAATTCCCCAAGGTGCCACAATGTCAGCCTTTAGTAATCCCCCATTGCAGCATCAGTCACCAGTGTATTACATTTAAGCCCAACACCCAAGTAGTTGCTTTTTCATGTATCCTAGAGTAATTATATATTGTATTATACAACGCTAATATAAATATGTGAATGTTCTAATGCAGAAGTGTACACTAAAAAGTATATTCTGTCTGTCAAACTGTAGTGCTTTTTTGTTCTATGATTAATGTATCTATTCCTGTAAAAGGGACACCTGTGGCGGAACTCGTCAAACAAGTAAAAAGTAGGAGCTTGTCTAGTGATATTGTACAAACACTTGAGGATTAAAGCCTCTACTTTTAGATTTTCCACTGTATAAACTACGTTTTTTGTATACACTTACTGGCATGTTGTTTTTTTACCTTTTTTCTTTTGTAAATTCTATACAGTATTACTCATTTTTTAATGATTTCCCTAAATTGTATAATGTTCTTATGGAACTTTTCTTCCCGGGACTCCATTGAAAACGGGCTCTTCTCGGCCCAATGAACTATCCCGGTAAGCAAACTGTAAAATAAATAAATTAGCTGCTGTAAAAAGATTCATTCTGTAGACCTGGGTTGATTCTTTAATTCACTGCTCAGACCCTTGAGCAAGTAATTTCAGCTGACCACTGCCCCAGGGTTTTTCCTATAGTGGGAGTTAGGTGCTGATCAGCTTAACTGGCCAACAAATTAATAAAATTGTGGAAAAAAATGTAATTGTTCCTTACTAATACTTCATCTTCTGGAACGTTATATTTTAGTGTTCTTTGTTTTGCTAATGGGGCAATAGAATAACAATAGTGGGGGTATATATGTCCACAATTTCGTCTGAGATGACTGAAAGTGATTGATAGAGGCAGAGTTATCCCCAGATGTGAATTAGAAAGTTGAACATCTCTAGGGAACAGACACAAGTCCACTTAAGAATAAACTCAAAATAAGCATGAGAAAAGATAGTTTAAAGCACATCCAAGATTTTTTGCATGGCTTTGTGAGTAAAATTATAAGAGGTTACAGAAGAGCTGGGCTACATGTTCTGTACAAAGCAGAATTCGAGTAAGGAATTCACATAGAAGTAACTATACAAGTAGGTTAAATACAAGATGAAAAACAGATCATTGGGAACAGTTTTTTTCCATTTAAGAAAGTGTCTGTTGCTTTCACCTATTTAGTCCTGAGATCTGTATAATTCTTGACATGAAGCCATTTCATAGTTTTAACAGTGCAAGACAAGTTTGTTAAGCAGAATGTTGTGACTGGTGATTGATGGTTGATGTCAACAGTCTGTTATGAGGACAATGCATACAGATACCACTAGAGTAGTGAAGTGTCTTGAATCGTATCAATGTATTCCAGATAAGTTATGCAAACACTATGCTGTTGCAGCCATCACAGTCTTTGTTTAAGCAGACAAAAATCTGAACAACCGGACTACAGTTTCAATAAGTTCCCTCATCTCAGTTTTTTACACAGGATTAAACGCCTCACAGCAAGAGGTTCTCCGATTCGATCCTCGGCTGGGGTGCCTTCTGTGCGGAGTCTGCCTGTCCTCCCTGTGGTTGCATGGGTTTCGTCCGGGTGCTCCGTTTTCCTCCCACATCCCAACGACATGCTGTAGGTGGATTGGACACACTAAACTTGGCCATAGGCATGAGTGCGTGTGTGTGCCTTCTGTGGAAGGTTGGGTGCCGGGCTGGCAACTTGACACTGTAAAACTACAATGCCAATCATGAGCGGACAGTGATCCGCTGTGGCGACCTCTAACCGGGAAAAACCAAAAGAAGAAGGAGAAGAACCTATGCAGAGATGTTCCAGGTGAACTGTGAGAGTCATGAGTATGTATGATGTCATTTTTAATTGTTAAAACATTATTAAAAGGAAATTTGTGTCCCATCCCCCCAATTCAGTGCTATATTTTTTACTAAAGATCCACTTATGTTTCATACAGCCATTGGAGATCATATGCTTTATGTGAAAGTAAAGGAACATTAAATTGTGTTGTCAGAAATCTGGCACAACTGAAGGCTACATGTCTGAGTTGTAGATGTCTCTGAGAACAGCACTGAAGTCAGAACAGTTTGCATTCAAAAGGCTCCACTGAGGCAGTTTGGTTTACTGATGGTGTAAATATTGGCTTTAGGTGATTTGGTCACAGATCACATGTAAAAATGGGAAAAGGGGAGTGATTACGACTACAGAACAGAGGGCAAATTCTTGTAATTTTCTGTGAATGTTTACTGTGAAATGTGTTGCCTTCTACCTTCACTGACTTAGGTTTACTTCTAATTTATGCAGCCATACTTTGTCCAGTTGGTCGTCACAGCCACATATATTTCTTGTCTCAATTTGCTGTTTGGCAGTCACTAGGTTTGCTAGCACCATTAGCTTCACCATAAGAGAATCCCGCAGTACTTGACAATGTGTTTGCTTGTTTCTTTCACAAAGACTATATGTGGTTTTCTTTCTTTCTGATGAGGGAGAATAGGGCTATAGCAGCAGAAAAATTCTCTTAGACTTTTCAATAAGTGCTGTTGAATCTTTTACAGCCATCAGAACTGCACCCATTTCAGGAAAATGGACTCTTTGTTTAATGCCTCATCCAAAGGGTGGCACCTTCAGAAATGCATCAACCACCCCACCCCCATTCTCCACCTCTGTATCAAAACTGGGAAATGAGTCCAAACGCTTGGTGTGAGAATGGAATATCTACAGTCTTTTCATCCTCCAGCATTAAGGATGAGTGTGCGACCTGTTGAACCACTGACATGTGCGTCATGTATGGGATCCTCTGCCAGCAGTACCTACACCATAAATGATCCCAAGCAGCAGTACCTATAAGTGATTCCTGCCGGCATTACTAGTGCCATATGTGATCCCTGCCAGCACTGCTTGCACTAGTGCCACAAGTGATCCCTGCCAGCACTGCTTGCACTAGTGCCATAAATGATCCCTGCCAGCACTGCTTGCACTTTATTCAACACTGCTTGAGTCATAGGTGATCACTGCCCTTGTACCATAAGTGATCCCTACTAGCACTGGTTGCATAATAAGTTTTTCTTACCAGCACTGCTTGCACCATAAGTGATATCCTAAAGCAGTGCTTGTAGGGTCCCCTAACAGCACTATGCCTTTCATAGTAAGTACTCTAAGGGCACTATTGTATTATCAGAGATCCCCCCCCCACCAGCACACTTTGTGTACCATAAGTGATCTCTCACCACCAGTGTGTTCACCGTAAATGATTTCCTAGCGGAACTGTGTTTACTTTAAATCATGCTCTGGCAGCATTACCTGTACCACAAATGATCCCTTAGTCATTCCACCTGTATCACAGATGATTTCCCAGTATTATTATCTATACCTAAATGATCCATTGACAGCATTATCTGCACTATAAGAGGTTCTGTTGTCACATTACTAGTAGTGTAAGCTGTCCCATGTCAGTACTGTGTGTATCATAAGTAATCCCTCCGGAGGATTACATCCACCTTAAAGTCAAACTGCAGTCACTCTGGTAATAATTTGAGTCTTCTCTCATCAGCATTACCTGAACCTGTGAACTTCCAGCAGCAATTAGATGAGCTAGTGTTATTTTAAAAAGATTTGAAGACACATTTTCAAGACATAGTTTTCCATTTTCTTACTTACACAAATCTACATTTTTAATTAAAATTGTTAGCATTTTGTATATTATGAGATAGTTTATATGCTAGTATGTTAGGCTAATTAAGTTGGTGTAAGTAAAGCAGTGTAAACCGTCAAGAGAATGTACACTCTCCTGTTTATAGTTCACTTCAACATTTCTGTTAAGCAAGCCTGACTTTGTAAGTGTGTGCAATATAAGTCACAGTGGTTTGATTTAACCAATTTTTTGATTGCAAGATGTAGTTTGAATTTAGCGTGATAGTCTTGCTAAGTAGTAAAGTAAAACTTCTTCTATGTGTACTCAACAAGTTCATTAAGAGTACATTCAACTTTCTGCAAAGCTAACATAAAAGTACTATTTTTCAAACATTCCTAAAAGAACCGTTTGAAGGAACGTACGTAATGTCTTCTTCATGTGCCTTATAAAATTACCTTGTTTTGGTTTGTAATTGGATTCTTTCAGGAAATATGTATAGCTTATTTGTTGGAGGTTGTAAAGCCTAGATTAGGCCCAGGCCTTCGCATTACTGGGGGGGCAGAGCAGTCTGAAGATTAGACATGTCAGAAGTCTGCATGGTAAAGTCAGGAACTATTTAGCAGGTGGAATGCATCCAAAGCAAGGTGCAGTATTGGATGTTGTTGCAATTGACAGAGACAAAGAAAGATGGTGTTTAGATACATTACTTTAATGATGGTGTTGGTCAGCTGTAGATAGTCCACTACCACAGGTGGGGAACGGTTTGTACCATTAGAGCTAGTCGATATGGTCGAGAACATGCCAAAGTTTTTGTTCTGCATTGGTTGCCAACATTGGCCTCATGTCTTGCATCATGTGCAGACACAGGATATTACATGTTTTTTAGTAAGACTCTTGTGGGTCACGTTTGAAAAATTGTACTATACATGAATGGAACTACTGAGTTTGAATCCATTAAATATCAGCAAATTTATGATGATTGTTGAGTTTTCACTCTGCTTACATTTTCTCTATATGGTCACTTGTTTCAATAATTTATGTTTCTAGGCTCTCCTGTTCTCCTCAACAAGATAGTTACCAATCCCTTTTTTATCTCATTTTCTACATGGGGTCAGGGTGACACATCAGCTGTCACCACCTCTCTTGATTCTGTGCCATTCTCCTATCTTCCCTGACAGTCATGCCTGACTGTCCGAGGTCTTCTCTCTTGCAATTCATCCATCTCTTTGCTCGCTGTCCTTGTTTCCTCTTACCTTCTTCCTGTTAATACCAAATCTCCTTCACTAAGTCATCTTCGCTTTCCTGCACATGCCTGAACCACTGTAATCTGTTTTCTTTGACCTTTTCTTCAAATGGAGCTACTTTGGTTTCTGATGTGATATTTTGATTTCTTCATCTGTGCCACAGTGTGCATCCTACCACCATCTTGGGCACTTCATCTCCATCACTTCAAGCTTCCTCAGCTGCTGTGCATGCAGTGCCCAGCTTTCTTAACATACATTAGTATTGGTCACGCCACTGTTTTGTACATTAGCTTTTTAGCTTTGTTGGCAGCCCCTCTGACTCTAGCTTTGACCTCCTCATTCAGACTTCCCTTCTCCTGAACCACCCCTCCCAGATACTTAAAACTGTTAAGTTCCACTATTTTCTTCTGTCTCAATTGTTGACTTTATTTATTTGTTTGTTTATTTATATGTAACATTTGTTTACTGGCAAAGTCTGACTTGGTACAAACCAATTTTCAGTGGAGGCCTATGGAGAAACACTCGAGACGCATGTCTATGTAAAGTGGGAGGAAACTCACACAAACGCAGGGAGGACATGCAGACTCAGCACAAAAGGTATCCCAGCTGAGAATCGAACCAGAGAAACTCTTGATGTGAGGTGACAATGCAAACTGCTGCACCACTGCTCTTCTTCTAATTTCTCCCATTTTGTTGACATGACAACTGTTGTCTGCACTCCATTTCATCCCATGTACCTTCAGTTTTACAGTCGTCCATTCCCTATCATCTGCTGAAGTTCCTGTTTAAAGTCTTCTTGTAATGCCACATGGTGTACATACATCAGCTTTGTTGATTTGTCCCTTATGACTTATTTGTATCACCAGTATGAACAGCAATGGGTGAATGAGGGCCATACAAAAGAATTGAGTAATTTGATAATAGATCAGTAGAAGAAGCCAGTGAGTTGAGGTGGCACTGTGTTATGACTGGCACTGGAGCAATGTTGGGTAGTACCAGCTGTGCTGATATTGCTTTCATTGTATAATGCAGAGATAAAAATTCATCTTAAAAGTCTATGCCATTCAAAAGAAAGGGGTTGTCATGGAATGAGGTCAGGTGATGCTTTGTCATTAAAATGGGTGGTGGGGGGACAGTCTGGACTGAAACAGGCCTGACAATGTGTGTGATAGCTCTCCAGTGGTAGGTTTGCAGACCACTAAAGCTTACCTTTCAGCACAGGTTTCTTTAAGAGGCAGTAACTTACAGTAAAGGAACTTTATGGATTTAAGAGATGTAACAATGTGAAGAAAAGTATGCATTCTTTTGTTCATTAATATAAGCGGTTATATGCTGTTTGAAGTCTTAATGCTTCCATGTGTTTTTTGAAGAAGGGATGCTTCTGTCACCTAGTGGGAAAAGTCAGGTCAATGAAATGAAATACATTTAAATAAAATAAACACAGTTCTGAACTGAATAAGCAAATGAGTTGTAGGGGAGATCTAACTTAAAGACTAAAAGACTTTGTATTTGCTAACAGAAGTGGCATTAAAGGATCACTATGGCCAGAAACTGAAAACTTGCATTTTTTTAACTTCCATCAATGTTTTGTCCAATACATATGTCTCTGCAGCAGTCTAAGTAATTATCACTGTTTTATATTTTGTTCTTACCTCAAATACTGTAAGAGAGATGTGCACAGCAACATGATTTTTTTTTAGTTTTTCCTTTCCTGTAGTGTTTTCCGAGTCCTCACAAGATGAGATTATGCCTTACCGTTCAATGCCAGATCCTCTTTTCATTTGCTCAGAATTACTGCTTACTCTGGGATTATCTACACAGACTGGAGCTTTCTTCTCGTTCTAGATCTTGGGAAAGCTTTTTATGCAATCTTTCTTTCTTTCTTCCAAGCGTTAGTGAGACAAGCCTCTCTCATGATGGTCTACAGTGGTTCAAGAACTATCTTTCGAATTATTCTTTCATTCTTCTTGGACCTGAGTGACTATGCTTATATTGCAGGATCAACTGACAAAGTGTTCTAGAAGGCTGTTTTCTGGGCCCTGTGCTGTTTTCACTCTTCCTAAATGATCATGCTTGGATCTGCCACGCACCAACTGAGTTGTTATGCAATAAGTAAACCTAATGCCACTGAATGCTTCTCTCAGGCATGCTGGCTCTATTCGAGGTTTTCTCCACTGGGTACTATGCATTCTGCATTTTATTCAGCTGTGGCACCCAAGTGCCACATCTTTTTGTTATTCTGTGTGTTTGTTTTTGTCTTGCACGTTGTACTTTGTAACTTGTTTGCCCAATTTTGTACTGTTTAAGCTTATGATTTGTATTTGTACTTTGTAACTATAACTTTGTAACTGCTATATCTGTGGTAGAACTGTCTGTTTAAATTCATCGGCTGCCTAAATTATCTGGTATATAACACTAAGTAAGGTGTTTTTTATGTCAAGGGCTTCATATGCAAATGCTTAACAGTTGCCTGAGCCTTTTTTACTAAACACTTTGTACCTGTGTAAATAGTATAACATGCTGCTACTCTTAAACCCAGTACCCTTCCTGACTGGGTGATAATTTATTATTTCAGTTACTTTTTACAGCACTTCTCTCCCATTTCCCTTTCTGAGACCTTAACGTAATAATTATTTTTGTCTCCATCTTTTAATTTAGTGACCACTGTCCCTGTGAACGGGTTCTCTCTCAGTCCCCCACTTGCTGAATCCTTGGCCTTGGTCATTGACTACATCTGCAGTGAAAAAAACAGCCACAAGGACTCAAGGGCTTTAAAAAGAAAATAAGTTACTGTAGGTGTCTAGCTACATTTCCCCCTTAGCCTGCTGCTGTCAAAAGTACCTGGTCTAAAGCAGAAATAACTGGCTCTACCCATGGCTAGGGACAGCAGCTGCACCCCCTCCCCCATCTGCTGTAAATATAGTCTCCAGTTAACTTTTTCTTTTTAATTATCAGTAAACCAAGATAAAGCTCTAGGCGAAAAAAGGTAACCCAGTAGATACACTGGAATTGCCCACTTGTGAAATAGAGTAAAAGTACTTAAACTGCCACTTTTTGTCTGCTTCAAACTAGTTATCTACCCAGAAAGGACACAGCTGAAATCAGGTCTATAGATTGTTTTTCCCTACTAGATTTTAATAACTCCTAACAATTTGGCTATTTAGACACTTACCTTGCAATCTTTAGCCTGGGGGGGTTCTAGCCTGCTCCGTTTGCTATGCTCACTCCCCTCCCTGCTCCCTATTCCCACCTGCCCTCAGTACCTCTACATTTATTCTTAGCCTTAACCCCAACCCTAATTGCCAGCAATTAGGCTACACCACTACTCACCCCCTCCCCTACATCCAACACAATCATGCTACTACCTAATATAATAACAATCCTAACCT
This sequence comes from Protopterus annectens, assembly GCF_019279795.1. Lineage (NCBI taxonomy): Eukaryota > Metazoa > Chordata > Ceratodontiformes > Protopteridae > Protopterus > Protopterus annectens. The sequence continues at coordinate 421,862,834 of NC_056726.1, read as the reverse complement.
GCGTAGTTCTAGCTCACATTACATCCTACCAAGGCTCCACAGTCACATGCCCCAACAACTTCCACTGTACTCTCTCAACACCCTCCCTCAAACATTTACACAATAACTACACAACCCCTACCACCAAAACCATCTTCCCAATACACACACTCCATTACCAAACACCTAACACACTCAAGAATAAAGTATACCTAAGATACCATAAGCAATTTACTATGTATATAAAACATATCCTAAACACACTCTATAAACTATCCCTCGCTGGAGACATCCATCTAAACCCTGGTCTTCCCAAATGCAACCCAACCACAAATCCTAGTCCAAGCAACCCCCCCCCCCCACCACAACTCAGTTCCTAGCCAACAAGAAAACAACAGACCTACCTATAATGTCCCTAAACATCAGAAGCACATGCAATCAAATCCAAGAACTACACGCCAGCATAAGCATATATTCCCCAGATATTCTCTTCCTAACTGAAACTTGGCTCAAACCTCGCATCAAAAGTAAGGAAATACTTCCACCTGAATACAGCATCCTTCGCATAGACAGTCCAAAGAAGTAGGTGGTGTAGCATTGATATTTAAACACCACCTCGATATTCAACTCCTGAACTCATCTGCCCCTCACCACAACAATGAAGAAATCCTTTGTCAATCTCAAACTAAACCCAAACAAAACAATCAATATCAAAGAATGCTGTTTCCCACCAGGGCAAAATATTACACCCCTAGAAAATCTCCTGAGCTGGGCTACTCTATCTCTACCCCAGGAAACCATCATATTCTGTGACTTTAACATCAGCTGGCTATCCTGTAATAACAGTCTCCCAACCATTCACCTTAATCTCCATGGGTTCACTCACCTCATTCAATCCCCTACCCGAATCAACCTGGGAGCACTGGCGACTAACAAAAAATAACTTGGATAGGCAATCATTCCTTTAACTGCACAATAAAGCCAAAAAACATATAAAATAAACAAATCCCTCTACTATAAATCCACCCTAAACTCTACCAACCACAGCCCTAAGCAATTCTGGCCCACTATTAACACTGTCCTCCACCCAGGGAAGGTTGATACCCCCCAGCCGTCCATTCTCCCCTCCTCCAGCAGTATTGCTGAATCCTTTAACAAACACTTCAATAAAACTATAACATCTAAACAAACACTTCCCTACAACAGCCCCCCCAACTCCTAACCCTAAAC